>NC_083732.1:16246287-16549318 GCF_028564815.1 Eubalaena glacialis | reverse complement strand
TGCCCCCACCACTGTCCGAGACGCTGAGGATAGGAGCTCATGAGGATGGAGTTTACATCAGAGTAGGTGGGAACAGACAAATGAATTACTGAATGAATGAGTGAATAAGATACATTCAGTTGGAAACATTCTGTGCAGAAAATTAAAACAGGGAATATGGGTAGGTGACAGGGCTTCCCTGGAAAGGATGGACAGAACTGAGACCAATTGCTAAGAAGCAGGCAGCATGTGAAGATGAAGGGCAGAAGATATAGGCAAAGGGCCTCACAGGAGAAGACTTCTATTTATTGTGTTTTAGCAGTGAAAATCACACTCATGGGTCCAAGAAGAGATGATCTGGGAAAGGAACGGAGGCGGGGAAAGTCTTGGTGAGGGATTTGGATGCTATTCTAAATGGCCGCTGAGGGGGTCTACACAGGGTTGTGACCCAATCTGACATACTCTTTGGAATGACCACTCTGGCTGCTGGGTGGAGGATGGGCTAAAGAAGGGTGAGAGAAGAAGTGGGGAAACGAGTCATCAGGCTAGTAGGGCAGTCCAGGAGAACAACAGCCAGATTCAGATTAGGATGGGGAAAAGGACACCTGGATTTATTTTTAGTGACAGCAAGGACAGCACTTGGCTAATGGGTTGAATGGGGGGAGCAGTGAGATACAAGAGGAGTCTGGACACCCCCAGAGTAAGGGGTCTCCCCACCACTGTGAGATAGTACACCTAGTGGTTAAGAGCCTGGCCTCTGCAGGCAGACTGCCTGGGTTCAAATCCCAGCTTCCCATTTTAGTTAGCCAAGTTGTTTAACTTCCCGGTGCCTTAGTTTCCTCATCTGTACAAAGGGGATGACAATAATACCTACTTCAGACCGTTATTATGAGGACCCAGTAAGTTAATATGTGTAATGTGCTTGGGACACTGCTTGGCATATTTTTTAATGCTGCCCATTACTATGCTGGCTAAGTATTCAGACTTTTTTTCTCCCCAACTAAAGAACCAGCTCTTTGACAGCACAGACCATTTACAAGGGGACTACATTTTTCTGGCCTAGTCTAGGAAACAGGATGAACAAGACCAGACCATCTAGTTTCTGACCTCAAGCACTGGGATGGTGGCTATTAAAAAAGAATCACAATGATAAAGGAGGCTTCCGTGAGTGGTCCTGCTGGCGTGAGAGGTGGGGAGAGCAGGGCAGCCTGGGCAGGCGGGAAACGCCGCCCCGAAGCTGAGCCCTGCCGGCTAGAGTTGCCCTGAGCAGAGTGGGGAGAAGGGGAGCACAGGAGAGAGGCCGAGAGGGAAGATGAGAAGGGAAGAAAGGCCACAGGACTATAGGAGCGCAGGGAGTGTGGGTCAGGGTGGCCAGGAGAGGGAGGGGTGAGGGCGTGAACTGTCCTTCACCTTCAAGTAAAACTTCAGGCTTAGTGCTTTTATTACCCACGAGCATGGCTATTCCCCTTTCACGGGAGAAAGATAAGCAAGAGGATAGAAACAGAGGTCGCATTCAGCCTCCTGCATTATAGCACAAACAGCCTGGGACCCTTCACTGGAGCCATGATTCCACATTAAACTAGACTTAGATGTTAGCCCTAAGTAGTGTCTAGCGGAGCCCCTTTTATTTTACAGATTACAAAACCCAGGTTAAGTGCTCTGTCCAAGAGGTCACAGCCAAATCAGGCAGAGTCATAACCCCAGGCGACTCTTGGATACAACAGAGAATCATGAAAAGATCATGGGCTCTCAGGTCAATAGAAGTTGGCTTTGCCCCGTGCTCCATGGCTCCACACCAGGGCTTTCCATTTTCAAGGTGTATTTGGCATCTGTCCACCGTTAGTACAACTGTCCAATGACGTCTGAATGCTTTGGGTTGTAAACCTCAGCACCTCAATTCTATGTCATCCTTCCAGAGATTGGTTTAAAATTTGTCTTCCAATCAGCATTTACACGTGTCCAATGCACATGCATTCGGCAATAATTTTTAAAAGTTTCTTTTCAAAACATTTGAATAGGGCTTGGATGCCCCCTAATTCAAGTGACTGTAAAGGAAGCCATTTGCTTAACAGAATGTGGAGATGCTGCCGCGGACAGCGTGTGTTCATTTAAGACCTGCAAGAAATTTCCTTCCAGACCCTGGGATCCCCGACACTCTCTTTCCGCAGCTACAGAAGCTTCAGCTGACTCATGTCACCCTGTCGATCCCACTCAGGATGGTTTTTTGACAATCCAAAAGGAGACAGTTAGCAATAGCACTTCTTTCTTTCCGTGTCTCTCAGAAACGTTTCCATTTCTCTCCGTTCTGTGCAATTATCCAAACTGACAGGCGAGCTTGTGGCAGAAGAAATGAAAGGGTTTGTAATTTAGGAAACCTTTGGCTCCACTGACTGAAAGCAGGTTGTTTGTAAAAAGGAAATCCTGACCTCAGCTAACTGGCAAACTCTGTCAGAAGCAATAGGCAGAAGCGAAGGAGAAAGAACAGCGCCGGGGATTTTTATTGGCAACAGAAGAAAAGCGGATGCTCTGCCAGAGGAAAGCCCTTCCGAGAGAACTCTCCGATGGGGGGGACCAAGTGTGCCCAGAGCCAGTGCGTGTGCAGCTACACACCGCCTGGTGGTTCTGGGCCGGGGTTGTGGGCTGGTTTGACTGGGGGAGTTTGCTGCCTGGGACCATAGCTAGACTGACCATCCTGAAAATGGATTTCCTTCACTCCTCTCTGCTGCTCCCAGCACTCCGTGGCCTGTTCCACCTTCTCTCGTGGCTTGACATAAAGCCCCAGGACCCAGAGGTGACAGGTGGGAAAGGAGATAAGCTACCTCGTGTTTCCCACGTTGGTGCCATCCCCCGACTCACCCCACCTCCTCCCTCTGTCTGCCACCCCGTTTGGCAGGACTCTGCAGGGACCTCTGGGTAACTCCCTAAGAAAGGAGGCCCCCTCAAGCTCTCACACCCTTCTGCCAGTGGTCCTCAATGGGCTGCCCGTTGAAATCACCTGGGTGCTTAGAAAACTCCCTGAGCCCCTCTCTACAGATTCTAATTGAATTTGTCTAGGTTGGGGCTTGAGCAGCAGTCAAGGTAAAGAGCCACTGCTTTGGGCCAACCAGGTATGGGAAAGACCTCCATTCAAGGCAACTCCCAGCAAGGCTGGGCCATGTGTGGAATGTGAGTTCCCAGCTCCCGGCCTTTCCCTTCCAAGCCATTCCGATTCCCGGTTGGCCATGCCTAGGCCCCGGAAATCCTTATGGCCCCCAACTCGATTCCATTCAAGCATCTAGGGAGTTCCTCCTGTGAGTGAAGAGTTCTGCCTGGTGTCAGGGGTGTCCCCAGGGGGTTGGCCATCTAGTGGGGAAACAGAGAGAATGTGAGAAAAGGCAGATGTGACGAGGGCCTCACTGGATGGCCAGGACACTGGAAATCTAGGGGGACAAATGTTGCAAAGAATTTTAACTTACAGTGGAAGCCCAGAGGGGACAGCAATGAATGTTGGCTGGGGAAACAGGTCTCATTGAGGGGATGACATTTTCATTGACCTAGATAAGATAAAAGAATAAGATGCTGATAGGCTCCTAAACCTAGGCTCCTCATCCTCTTCCGGATTAATGAGAGAGAGAAATATTTAATAACTGCCGGCTGCAATAACCCAAGTGAGATGTAAGGAGGGTCTGTTCTAGGGCAGCCCTGGGGATAGAAACATGGAACCCATTGTGCAGGTGTCCCAGAGGCAGAGCTAGTCCTGAGTGTGTGGGGCAGGCTTCCAAGGTTCTCTTGCTGTGCCCCTCCTCCACCCAACACTGGATAGGATCCGGCTGGATCCAGCCAGGTACCAAGTTGTGTATAATTAAGTCAGAGGATTATAGCTGAGGGGAAGGTGTTGGTTCATTCTAAATCTTCTCTCGAACTCAGACCTGGAAGGCTTTGCTGTCTTTGGGACTAATTATATATATATATATATATATATGTGTGTGTGTGTGTGTGTGTGTGTGTGTGTGTGTGTGTGTGTGTTGCAGTGAATTATTTCAAGGGGCAAGAAGAGCAACCCAGTTTCCCGGATGGTTCTCGAAAGTGCAGCAATCAGGCTGAAGCCCTTTACGTGTAATTGGGAAAGTGGCACTTTTCCATTTCAAATTGGGGGAAGAGGGGCTGGCTGAAGGTGTTTTTAAAGAAGCTAAACCCTTCCTGTGGAGGCCCTTCCTATCACCCTCCAAAAACATAACCTGGAGGTGGGCTGGGGGGGAGGGGACAGGGGACGGGACCTTTGTAGTGTTGTAAGCAGATAGGTTATGGGGTCCCCGAAGAAAGAGAACCAGGAATGGCTTTCTTGACATAAGAGGAGCCATGTTGGCCTCAGCATTTTGTGATCTAAGCCTGGCCAGATGCTGGCCCTTGAACAGGTCTCAGTAATCAATGAGCTTTAGGGAACAAAGGAATGCAGGAAGAGAGAAAAGGCCGCCGAACAATAGTGCAGTGACAAAGCAGAGTCAGAGGAGGACAGAATGATGATGTTGACCCACCTGACTTCAATCAACTCAAGTTCGGATTCTGTCGACCTTTGTCCCAATTTTATGCTGAATTCTCCTCTGCTCAAGCCCCTTCATGAATATACATGGACCCTTAGCTTAAAAGCTCCCCAGTTTTGCTACTGGGGAGACACTGCTTTGGGAAAGACCCCTAAGGTTCTCCTTACTGGCTGCAAGGAATAATAAGTCCTTCCTTCTCCCCATCTTTGGCTTGGTTGTGTCTATTGGCTCGACACCCCCCAAGAGGCAAACCTAGTTTTCGGGTAACAGTATCTCCAGGAGGACGAGGGTCCCCCCAACGCTCACTCCTCGCACCTCCCTTTAAGGGACGCTGCATCCTCGGAGACGAAACAGGCACCCAGAGGCCGCTCCAAGGCCCTTCAATGCAAAACCCCTTTGACTGTGTTCCTTGCACTTCCCTGTTTACAAGCACGCCACCCATCTCAGATGGACGGCAAAGTGTTGAGGAGGAAGAGAAGAGAAGAAAGAAAGAGAAGGAAAACCAAGACAGTGTGTGAAGGAGGAGAGAGGGAGGGTTTGTTGTGTCAACTTGGACGTTAAAAAGAACGAAACCACTGAACAGGATCCCCCCGTACTCGCCCCAGCCCTGATGTGCAGGAGGCCTGGACAGGGGCCCCCTGAAGTCGCAGGGATCAAAGTCCCAGTAAGCACGCGTCCAGACAGCCCCCGGGGCGGAGGAGGAAGGGGAGAGGGGGCTCTGGGCGGAGGGGGCCCTGCCCCTCCGCTGGCTCTTCAGAAAGGGCCTCTTTCACCGCCTCCCCCCATGTTCCTGTCTGTACCAACCTCTCACTGAGAAATCACCGCAGGCCCCATCACCTAGCCTACTCAGTGGTTCAAAAATACCAAAGGTTTTGCAGAACTTCCATTCTTCTCAAAGTAGTTAAAATGCAAGCGGGCGGGGGCCTGCGCTGATAGAGGAAGCACACGCCCTTAGTGGAACAGTCTTGTTTTGAAAAACTTCTGCCCTCTGGGGTTGAAAGCATTTCTTGGCCCAGTGGAATCAAAAGGTGCCACGAGAGCTCCAGCAAGGCTTCCAGCCCCTGACCTTGATATTTATTTGCAAAGCCTTACAGGAAATCAGTGCTACGTGTTCCATGAAAAACAAAGGGAAATGCAGGAATCAGGAAAAACAACAGACTGCTCCAAACAGCCTGACATCAACAACAGGCTTTAAAGAAAATGAGATGCTGAAAAAATAGTTCCCTTTGACATGTCACCTTTCAACATGTACTGAAGACCCACTGTACGCCCAGCCCGGTGCAAGGTGCTGACAGGGTCTGGTTCCTGAGAAGTTCATGTTTCCCGGGGTGGAGTCAGGGTGGGCTGCTGCGATAAAGGCAGCGTTGGGTGATTTGGACTTGAAAGGTACGGAGCAGGATGAGCTGGAGGCTTTGGGTGCAGGGGTCACCGGGGAGATGAGTGCTTCGGGAAGATTCCTAGGAGAATGTAACATTTAATCTGTACTGAGGAACAGGTGGGAGTTTCACAGATGGAAAAAAAAGAAGAGCAAAGCTGGGGGGAACGTGCATAACGTCTACAACAGTTTCAGAAATTGAGCCTTAAAATTGCTATAAAAATTAAGCATGACATATGATGGGCATTTATAACCATTCACGGAGTGCCTTCTACCTACTGCGAGAAATTCATAGAAGGGCAAGAGAGATGTGCTCTGCACACCAATGCCCAGAGTTCAGTTCACCGAAGGTTACAAACTCAAATGACAACAGGGGCCAGTAAGTAATATAAGTGGGTGAGGGATTCAGGCCTATTATAGAAATCCCAGGGCCCTCTCATTTAAAAACAACAACAACAAAACCTTATTCTGATTTGATAGTGACAGTTGAGAAAAGTTTTTCTACACTAGAAGAAAAACATGCAAAAAAGTATACTGTAATCAGTCCTAGGCATTCATCCTCGGAGGGAAGAGGTGGGGATGGTCAGAAGAGAGCAGGGCTCTGCGAAGCTGACAGCTGCTTCTCAGCTCTACCCAGTTGTTGCCACGAAGGAATGCTGGCTCAGGGTGTCAGGTTTTCCAGCTTTCAAGAGAAGCCAGATATCCTGATATTGGTGGGGGCGGGGGGGGGGGGGAATGGTTGTGGGAATCTCAAACTTTGTAAATTCTGGCTCCAAATTTTAAATTCTGTAGATGGATTAAAATATGACAGTGGGCATAGTTTAAAACATGCAGATAATGGAAAAGATTTCTGGCTGGAATGTCTAGGAAGACTTCCTGGAGGAACTGATCTCTAAGCTGGGCCTTTGGGAAGGTTATTGGCCTCAGGTAGGAGCCTGGAGGGCAAAAGGACTCAAGTGACAGCATCAGTAATACTTCGGAAAGTCATGTCATTCAGTGGTACCCAACATGGCCATATACCAAAATGAACTTGGGAATTTTTTTTACCACATTTATGATCTTTTAAATATTTTTAAATGTTTCTGTACATGCTACAACACGGCTTAACCTAAACAACATTATGCTAAGTGAAAGAAGTCAGACACCAAGGGACAAATATTGTATGATTCTAACGTTGTATGAGGGACCTAGAATAAGCAAATTCATAGAGACAGAAAGTAAAATAGAGGTTACCATGGGCTGAGGGCAGAGAGAAATGGCAAGTTATTGTTTAACGAGTACAGAGTTTCTGTTTGGGATGATGAAAAAGTTCTAGAGATGGAGAGTGCTAATGGTTGCACACTATTTTAATGTACTTAATGCCACTGAATGATATACTTAAAAAACATTAACATGGAAAAAAAATAAAAGTTAATGTAATATAAGCATGCCTACTTATCACAAACAGAAATAGAGAAATATGTAAAATTTTAAAAGGATTTTTTGTTCTCAAACTGCCGCCACATGAACATACAATGAACCATCATTTCCCTCACAAACTCTTAGGAATTCATGCCACTGGACTCTTGCATGCCAGCACTGACTACTTCACAGGCAAAACCCCCAACTATTTCCACTTAGAATCATCCTGGGTTTCATGTACTTTGACTCTGAATCACTGACTGCACTACTGCTCAGTTATAGAACTTAAGGAGAGAGGGATGATGGGAAGCAGGAAAGCTTCAGATTCCCCAGAGGATACAGTCATGTGACTGCCTTCATGTGTGTGCACATTTGTGTGTAATGTGTGCATGCATATGTATGTACATACTGGCTTATTTTACATAATTTCCTGCTTCTTGATATTTTAAAATCTCAACTATCTTAGATATCTTTCCACTTCAGTATTTATAAATCTAGTTCCTCACTTTCCACAGCTGCCTAGTATTCCACTACATGTGAGTAGCATACCTCTTCCACTGATAGAAACTGAGGGAGTTTGCTATCTTTTCCCTTTACAAACTATGCTGTAATAAACATTCGTTTATATGGGTATTTATACATGTGCACAAATAATTCATATAAGTTAACTTCCTAGATATATAAGTGCAAGGTCAACAGGTATGACTATTTAATGCAATAAAATTTGCCAAATTATTATGCCAAAAAAACTGCACTAATTTTTACACTTCCACCAAAAGTATTGTGAAATCTGGAAGGCTTTTTAGACTCTCAGCCCTGCTGCCAGAGATCCTGCTACAGTAGTTCTGAGGTAGGATCTGGATTTCCATATTATTTTAAAATTCTACAGGTATTTCTAAGATTTGCCAGCCCTTGGACCCAAAAAGTAAAAGCTAAACATCAAATTGTATATTATCTAATTGCAAAGAAAATCTAAAAACTAAGGAATACTGTTGACAGAAATTGAAGAAGTCCTAAATAAATGGAAGGATGTACCATGGTCATAAATTAGAAGACTGAATATTACAAAGAGAGAGAGAAAACACAAGCTGATTCCTTAAACTAAACAGAGCAGGAAGACTTATACTAGTAGATGTCAAAACCAATCACAAAGCTATAGCAATTAGTGTGATATTGGCCCTAGAACAAGGAAAAATGGAAAAGAATAAAAAATAGAACTACATATATTCTGTCACTGATGACTAGGAGAGTACGTACAGTAAAGATGGCCTTTTCAATAAATGGTGCCGATCAATTTTATTTCCATTTGGGTAAAAAATGAATCTTGATGCTACCTCTCACCATACACAAAAATAAAATCCTGAAAGACAGTAGGTCCAAATGTAATATAATATAGATATTAGAAAAATACATATAAAAATAGCTTTATGAACTTCAGAAAGATTTATTAATAGGACAAAAAAATTATTAACCATTTTAAAAATTCTAACTTGGACTAAATTAAAATTAAGATGTCTGCTCATCAAAATACACCATTAAGAGAATGAAAGAGCATATAACTGAATCACTTTGTTGAACAGCAGAACTTAACACAACACTGTAAATCAACTATTTTTCACTAAAAATTTTACAAAAAGAGAGAGAATGAAAGGGCAAGCCACAGCGGGAGAAGATATTTGCAGCGCGTATATCTGACAAAGTACTCATAAAATGAATATATAAAGAACTCTGACAAATCAATATGGAAAAGACCAAAAAAATCCCAAGATAAAAAATGGGTACAAGATTTGAACAGATACTCCATATACGAGGATATCCAACTGGCTGATTAAAAATAGACAAAGTTGCTCAACTTCATTGGTTGTCAAAGAAATGCCAACTAAAACAATAATGCGATACCGTCCCATACCACCAGAATGACTGAAATAAAAGAGAGAGTTAATACTAGTGGAAGTGCAGCCTCTTTGTAAAACTGTTTGACAATATCTGCTAAGCTGGATCATGCTGCACTCCTCTGAATTACTGAGGAAGATACTCTTTATACCATTTATTTAGTATTATCTGTCGCCTTGCAAAACAGCGGTTGGTTCTCATATATATATTTCTTAACCCCCTACCCAGCATTTTAAACTTTTTGGAGCAGGAAGAGTGCCTCATTTCCTATACCATCAGAGTATCCAGCCCATCACATGGTAAATCTTCAGAAGTATCAGTTGACGGTGCTGTTGATATATAGTGTAGATCAACAGCCACATTTTTATGTTACCCCGAAAACTCTAATCCATTGTTTCATTTTTCTTTGATGTCTTCTACATATTAAATACACTAGTATCTTATATTTCAATTAAATAAGCTGCTATAAAATTCCATTTCTGGGGATTTATTCAGAGAAATATTATTCATCATTTATTCACCAGAAGTTGTATTCGGCATAATACAGCTAAGGGTGCAATGGGGAGCAAAAATATATAATTACCTGGCTGGGCTAATCATGACCAGGGCATAAAAATGAATGCTTGCCTTCTGGTTCAAGATGGCAACACAGGAGGAGCCTAAACTCACCTCTTCCCATGGACACCCTGAATCTACAGTATCTACAGTACATATGGAACAACTCCCTCTGAAAAAAAACCTAAAAACTGGCTGAGCAACTCCTACACATCAGGTGAATGAGAGAAGGCCCCCATGAAAGCAAGTAGGAGAGGCTGGGACACAATCTCTCCATAAACCCCATCCCCGGCACAGCAGCCCACAACTGTGGGAATTCAAAACCTGAAGTATCTCCCTGAGGACCAAAGGGTTTGAACCCCACAGTGGGCACCCCAACTTCTAAGACCTGAATCTAGCCTTGAAAACTAATGGGGCCTGTGTCCATGAGACCCACAGGCTATAGCCATCTGAGAAACAGCTCTTAAAGGGCTCACATGTAGACTTACCCACCAAAGGGCTCCAAGCAATGGCAGCCCAAGAACTGTCTCTCCAACTGTTACAGTCCTGTGGGATCCAGGATTCAGAGCCAGGTGATCAAGTGGCATTCCCTGGGCAGCAGCCCCGAAAATTTGGGCACCAGATGTAAAAACCAGGGTACCAGGTGCATATAAAAGCTCCCCTCCAGAAGATATTTGCAAATCTTAAAGCATCAGTCTGAGAAGTAGACATCTGATTGAATGCACGTCTAGGGGTCTGCTGGCTGGTAAGCACCATTTTGGTGCTCTCCCTCTGCCATGCTCCAGAGCGCAGTGCTTGGCAGACTAATGCCCCCAGGGCACTGTACAGATAGCCGATGGAAACTGGTCCCCAGTCTTTCTGTGAAAGAGGCCTTTTACTTGTCCAGAAGTTTTGGCCTGAGGGGCAGGCTTCTGGTTTGGCACTCATCTTGAGGCCTACAGAGATGCCCTCAGGAAACAGAGGACAGTGGACACAATCTCTCTGCCCTCTCCAGATAGCCTCACTCCAGCTCACCAGTATCTTCCAGAAAGGAGCTTATACTTATCTGGTGCCCTGATTTTTATGGCTGCCACCAGGCGAACCTCTACATTGTCTGGCTCTGGAGACCAGTGGGGCTCCATAGGACTGTAGCCTTAAGTTCTTAAATGGCTATCACCACCCCACCCCCAGGCACAGTAAAAAGCAACAGACCAAGGAGCTCAGTCTTTCTACGAAAGAAGCCTATTATCTTATCATCATAGCTGCAGCCTGAGGGATAGGCTTCTAATTAAACACACATCTAAGGGCTGACTGTAATCCCTTCCAGAGATCTTGGAGAGGATGGATGGTATCTTTGTGCTCTCCCTCTGTTATGCTCCAGAGCACCAGTGTCTCCTAGAGGGGAGCTTTTATACACATCTGGTACCATGGTTTTTGCTGCTTCCACCCAGGGGATACCCCTTGATCACCTGGCTCTGGTGGCCAGGTGGGCTTGTGTTCCTGGATCCCACAGGACGGTAACAACTGGAGAGTTAGTTCTTGGCTACCACCCCCAGCGCACTGCACAGACAGCAGACAGAAACACAACCCCAGTCTTTCTGTAAATGAAGCCTATTTGCTTGTCCTAGAACTTCAATCTGAGGGGCAGACTTCAGGTTTGGCACACATCTAGAGGCTGATGGAGGTGCTCTCAGGAAACATAGGCCAGTGGACACCGTCTTTGCACTCTCCCTCTGCCTCAGTACAACTTGCCAGTATCTCCCAGAAAGGCACTTATAGACTCATCTGGAGCCCAAATTTTTGCAACTGTCACCTAAGGGACATTTCCAGATTGCCTGGCACTGGTGGCCAGTGGCGCTTACACCTGTGGTCCCACAGGACTATATATATTTGCATTCTTTAAAAGCTGTTGCCTGAAGTTCAGGCTTCCAATCACTCTGAATCTCAGTGCTAAGATCTTCCCTTTCAGATCACTGATAGGTCTTGGAACACCCTCAACTACCGGGAGCCAGTAAAAATAAAATCGGCCTCTTAGACAATTACAAAGGTTTGAGAGACAAATAACAGCTAGAGCAGAGTTGAATGATAAGGTGTATCTCCTACACAAGGCTAACCCTTCAAGACGGGGAGAGGTGGCTGTTTCATCTAATGCATAGAAACCAACACAGAGTCAAGCAAAATGAAGGAACAGAGGAATATATTCCACAAGATAAAACTTCAGGAAAAAACCTTAATGAAACAGAGGTTAGTAATTTCCCTGATAAAGAGTTGAAAGTAATGGTCATAAACATCAGAAGAAGAATGGATGAACACAGTGAGAACTTTTAAAAAGACGTAGAAAATATAAGAAAGTACCAGTGATAGAAGTCAAAGAGCTGAATAATATAATACTGAACTGAAAAATACACTAGAGTGGTTCAACAGCAGTTCAAATGAATCAGAAGAAATTATCAGTGAACTTGGGCAGTGGAAATCACCCAGTTAGAGCAGCAGAAAGAAAAAAGAATGAAAAAAAAAAGTGAAGATAGTTTAAGGGACTTAAAGGACAGCATCAAGCAGACTAACATTCACATAATAGGGGTACCAGAAAAGGAAGAGAGAGAGAAAGGGGCAGAAAACTTATTTGCAGAAATAATGGCTGAAAACTTCCCTAATCTGGGGAAGGAAACAGACATCCAGATCCAGGAAGCCCAGAGAGTTTCACAGAAGATGAACTCAAAGAGACCCACACCAAGACACATTATAATTAAAAAGTCAAAAGTTTAAGACAGAATCTTAAAAACAGAAAGAGAAAAATAACTTGTTTCATACAAGGGAACCCCAATAAGACTATCAGATTTTTCAGCAGAAACTTTACAGGCCAGAGGGAGTGGCACAACATATCAAAATGCTGAAAGAAAAAACTTCCAAACAAGAATAGTCTACACAGCAAATTTGTCATTCAGAATTGAAGGAGAGAGAGAGTTTCCAGATAAGCAAAAGCTAAAGAAATTCATTACCACTAAACTGGCCTTACAAGAAATGTTAAGTGGACTTCTTTAAGCAGAAAAGAAAGGGTGCTAATTCACAACAAGAAAACCTATGAAAGTGTACATCTCAATGGTAAAGTTAAATATATAGTAAAGTAATGAATTAGTCATTTATAAAGCTAATATGAAGGTTAAAAAACAAAAGTAGTAAAATAACTATAACTGTAATAATTAGCTAGGAATACACAAGATAAAAAAAGATGTAAAATGTGACATCAAAAATATAAAACGTGGTAAGGGAGAGTAAAAATGCAAAGCCTTAGAATGTGTTCAAATTTGTTATCAACTTGAAATAGACTGTTGTAAATATAAGTTGTTACATGTAAGCCTCATGGTAACCACAAAGCAAAAACCTATATTAGATACACAAAAGATAAAGAGAAAAGAATCTAACCATACCACTAAAGGAAGTCATCAAATCATAAAAGAAAGAGAGAGAGAAGAAGAAAGGAAGAGAGAGGAACTAGAAAACAGCCAGAAAACAATTAACAAAATGGCAATAAGTGCATACCTATCAATAACTGCTTTAAATATAAATAGACTAAATTCTCCAGTCAAAAGATATAGGATGGTTGAATGGATAAAGAAAAAACAAAACCCATCTATACTCTGACTATAAGAGACTCACTTCATATGTAAGGATACACATAGACTAAAAGTGAAGGGATGGAAAAAGATATTCCATACTAATGGAAACCAAAAGAAAGCTGGGATAGCTCTACTTATACCAGACAAAATAGACTTTAAAACAAAGACTGTAATAAGAGACAAAGAAGGGCATTACATAATGATAAAGGGTCAATCCAATAAGAGAATATAACATTTGTACATATTTATGCACCCAACACAGGAGGACCTAAATATATAAAGCAAATATTAACAGACATAAAGAGAGTAAAAGATGGCAAAACAACAATAGTAGGGGATTTTAATACCCCACTTACATCAATGGATAGGTCACCCAGACAGAAAATCAGTAAGGAAACATTGGCCTTAAACAACATATTAGAGCAGATAGACTTAACAGATATACACAGAACATTTCATTCAAAAGCAACAGAATACACATTCTCCTCAAGTACACATGGAACATTGTCCAGGAGAGATCATATGTTAGGCACAAAACAAGCCTTAATAAATTTAAGACAACTGAAATCATATCAAACATCTTCTCCAACCACAATGGTATAAAACTCGAAATCAATTACAAGAAGAAAACTGGAAAATTCATAAACATGTGGAGAAGAAACAAGCTACTGAACAACCAATGGACCACAGCAGAAATCGAAAGATAAATTTTAAAAAACCTTGAGACAATGGAAAATAAAAATATATCAAAGTGGGACTTCCCTGGCAGTCCAGTGGTTAAGGCTTTGCCTTCCAATGCAGGGGTTGCAGGTTCAGTCCCTGGTCAGGGAGCTAGGATCCCACATGCCTTGGGGCCAAAAAACCAAAACATAAAGCAGAAGCAATATTGTAACAAATTCAATAAAGGCTTTAAAAATGGTCCACATCAAAACATATATCAAAGCATATCAAACGCAGCAAAAGCAGTTCTAAGAGGAAAGTTCATAGTGATAAATGCCTACATCAAGAAACAAGAAAAATCTCAAGTAAGCAACCTAATTTTGCACTTCGAAGCACTAGAAAAACAAATGACGACCAAAGTTAGTAGAAGGAAGGTAAAAACAAAAATCAGAGCAGAAATAAATGAAATAGAAACTAAAAACACAAGAGAAAAGATGAATAAAACTAACAGCTGTTCTTTAAAAAGATAAACAAAACTGACAAAGCTTTAGCTAGACTCACCAAAAGAAAGAGAGAGAGAGAGAGAGATAGGACTCAAATAAATAAAATCAGAAATTAAAGAGGAGACGTTATGAGTTATGGCCAAGACAGCAGAGCAGGAAGACCCTAAGCTCACCTCCTCTCATGGGCACACCAAAATTACAACTATATACAGAACAACTATTGATGAGAAACACCAGAACGTACCAGAAAAGACCTGCTACAACTAAAAATATAAAGAAGGAACCACAACAACACAGGTAGGAGGGGAGGAGATGCAGTACTGTCAAGAGCCATATCGCTGGGTGGGAGACCCACAAACAGGAGGAAAATTATAATTGCAGAGTTTCTCACCAAGGAATGAGGAGTACAAGCTCCACATCAGGCTCCCCAGCCCAGGGTTCCTGCACCAGGAAGATAAGCCCCAAGAACACTACCACAAAGACACTGGTGCTGGCAACTGCTCTTTTAGCATCCTCCCTCTAGCTTGTTAGCTGTGGGACCCAGCCCTCCCCCCACACCAGTCTGTCTGCACCAGTACTGGGACACCTCAGACCAACACAGGACCCAGCCAACACAACAGCAGGCCAATACCAGCCCCAGGACCACCTGCCTCCAGGCCATCAGTGGGCCAACACCAGCTCCAAGATACTCTGGACTCCTCAGCCAGCCACCCTGGGACCCAGCTCCTCACCAGCAGGACAGCACAAGCTTTGGGACACCCCAGAGCCAGCTGTGTCAAGAACCGGCCCCACCCACTAGCAGATCAACACTGGAAAACAATCCTATTTACAACTGCAACAAAAAGAATAAAATATTTAGGAATAAATTTAATCAAGGAGGAGAAAGACCTGTACACTGAAAACTGTAAGACATTGATGAAAGAAAATGAAGATGATACAAAGAAATGGAAAGATATTCTGTGCTCACTGACTGGAAGAATATTGTTAAAATGTCCATACTACCCAAAGCAATATACAGATTCAATGCAATCCCTATAAAAAGTCCATTGACATTTTTCACAGAAATAGAATAATTCCAAAACATTTGTATGGAAACACAAAAGACCCTGAATAGCCAAAGCAATCTTGAGATAGAAGAACAAAGCTGGAGGCATCATGCTCCCTGATTTAAAACTATATTACAAAGCTATAATAATCAAAACAATATGGTACTGGTGTTAAAAACACCATAGATCAATGGAACAGAATAGAGAACCCAGAAATGAACCCACACATATATGGGCAATTAATCTATAACAAAGGAGGCAAAAAATATACAATGGGGAAAAGACAGCCTCTTCAACAAGTGGTTTTGGGGAAACTGGACAGCCACATGCAAAACAATGAAATTGGACTACTACCTTACACCATACATGAAAAGTACCTCAAAATGGATTAAAGACTTGAATGTAAGAGCTGAAATGATAAAACTTCTAGAAGAAAACATAGGTGGTAAGCTTCTTGACATCAGTCTTGGCGATGATTTTTTGGATTTGGCATCAAAAGCTAAGACAACGAAATAAAAAATAACAAGTGGGACTACATCAAATTAAAAAGCTTCTGCACAGCAAAGGAAACCATCAACAAAATGAAAAGGCAACATACTGGTGGGAGATAATAATTGCAAATTATATATCTAATAACGGGTTAATATCCAAAGTATGTAAAGAACTCACAACTCAATAGCAAATTAAAAAAAAAAAAAAATCTGATTTTAAAAATGAGCAGAGAATCTGAATAGACATTTTTCCAAAGAAGACATACAGTTGGCCAACAGGTACAAGAAAAGGTTCTCAACATCACTAATCATCAGGGAAATATAAATCAAAACCACAATGAGATATCACCTTACACCTGTCAGAATGACTATTATCAAAAATGACAATAACAACAAGTGTTAGTGAGGATGTGGAGAAAAGGGAACCCCTGTACACTGTTTTTGGGAATTTAAATTGGTGCAGCTACTATGGAAAATAGTATGGAAGTTCCTCAAAAAATTAAAAATAGAATTACCACATGATCCAGCATTCAACTTCTGGGTATTTATTTGAAGAAAATAAAAAATACTAATTAGAAAAGCTATGCTCATTACAGCATTATTTGCAATAGTCAAGACATGGAAACAACCTAAATGTCCATTAATGGGTGAATGGATAAAGAAAATATGGTATATATACACAATGGAATATTATTCAGCCATAAAAAAGAATGAAATTGTGTCATTTTCAACAATATGAATGTACCTTGAGGGCATTATGCTTTGTAAAATGAGTCAGAAAGAGAAAGACGAATACACTACGATTTTAATTAGGTGTTGAATCCCACACCCCCACCCCCCAAAAAAACTAAAAATACAACCAAACTCATAGATACAAACAACAGATTGTCAGTTGCCAGCAGCAGGGGTTGGGGGTGGGTGAAATAGGGGAAGGAATCAAAAGGTACAAATTTGCAGTTATAAAATAAATAAGTTACGGGGAGCAATGTAGAGCATGATGGCTCTATTTAATAATACTTTATCACACCTTTGAAAGATGCTAAGTGAGTAGTTCTTAAAAGTTCTCATCACAAGAAAAATAAATTTGTAACTATGTGCGGTGTTGGATATCAACTAGACTTACTGTTGTGATCACTTTGCAATATATACAAATATCGAATCATTATGTTTTACACCTAAAACTAATATACAGACATACCTTGTTTTATTGTATTTCATTTTATTGTGCCTCACAGATAATTGCATTTTTTTTTACAAACTGAAGTTCTGTGGCAACCCTGCCTCAAACAAGTCTACTGACACCATTTTCCAAACAGCATTTGCTCACTTCATGTTTCTGTATCACATTTTGGTAATTCTCATGATAATTGTAATTTTTTTGCTATTATTATATTTGTTATGGTTATCTGTGATCAGTGATCTCTGATGTTACTATTGTAATTGCTTTGGGGTGCCACAAATCATGGCCATATAAGACAACAAACAATACATATTATGTGTGTTCTGACTGCCATATTGACTGGCCGTTCCCCCATCTCTCTCCCTCTCCTGGGGCCTCCCTATGCCCTGAGACAAAACAATACTGAAATTAGGCCAATTTTTTTCTTTTTTGAGAAATTAGGCCAATTTATAACTGTACAATAGCTTCTAAGTGTTCAAATAAAAGGATGAGTCACATGTCTCTCACTTTAAATCAAAAGCTAGAAATGATTAAACTTAGTGAGGAAGGCATATTGAAAGGCAAGACAGGCTGAAAGTGAGGCCTCTTGTGCCAAACAGTTAGCCAAGTTGTGAATGCAAAGGAAAAATTCTTGGAGAAAATTAAAAGTGCTACTTCAGTGAACACCCGAATAAGAAAGCGAAACAGCCTTGTTGCTGATACGGAGAAAGTTTTAATGGTCTGGATAGAAGATCAAACCAGCTACAACATTCCCTCAAGCCAAAGTCTAATCCAGAGCAAGGCCCTAGCTCTCTTCAATTCTATAAAAGCTTAAAGAGGTGAGAAAGCTGCAAAAGAAAAGTTTACAGATAGCAGAGGTTGGTTCATGAGGTTTAAGGAAAGAAACCATCTCCATAACATAAAAGTATAAGGTGAAGCAGCAAGTGCTGATGTAGAAGCTGCAGTGAGGTACCCAGAAGATACTTAGCTAAGATATTTAGCTAAGATAATTTATGAAGGTGGCCACACTGCACAACAGATTTTCAGTGTAGATAGAACAGCCTTAGTTTGGAAGAACATGCCATCTAGGACTTTCATAGCTAGAGAGGAGAAGTCGATGCTTCAGAGCTTCGAAGGACAGGCTGACTCTCTTTTTACAGGCTAATGCAGCTGGTGACTTGAAGTTGAAGCCAATGCTCACTTACCATTCCAAAAATCCTAAGGCCCTTAAGAATCATGCTCAATCTACTCTGCCTGTGCTCTATAAATGCAACAACAAAGCCTGGATGACAGCACATCTGTTTACAACATGGTTACTGAATATTTTAAGCTCACTGTTGATACTCACTGCTCAGAAAAAAGATTCCTTTCAAAGTATTACCGCTCATTGACAATTACAAGATTCATGTTTTTTCATGCCTGATAACACAACATCCATTCTGCAGCCCATGGATCAAGGAGTAATTCTGACTTTTAAGTCTTATTGTTTAAGAAATACATTTCTGACTTTTAAGTCTTATTGTTTAAGAGAGACATTTTGTAAGGTTATAGCTTCCATAGATAGTGATTCCTCTGATGGATCTGGGCAAAGTAAACTGAAAACCTTCTGGAAAGGATTCACCATTCTAGATGCCATAAAGAACATTTGTGATTCATAAGAAGAGGTCAAAATATCAAGATTAACTGGAGTTTGGAAGAAGCTGATTCCCACTCTCATGGATGACTTTGAGGGGTTCAAGACTTCAGCAGAGGAAGCAACTGCAGATGTCGTAGAAATAGCAAGAGAACTAGAATTAGAAGTGGAGTCTGAAGATGTGACTGAACTGCTGCCATCTCATGATAAAGCTTTAACAAATGAGGGGTTGCTTCTTATGGCTGAGCAAAGGAAATGGTTTCTTGAGATGAAATCTACTCCTGGTGAAGATGCTGTGAAGATTGTTGAAATGACAACAAGGGATGTAGAATATGACATAAACTTAGTTGATAAAGCAGCTGCAGGGTTTGAGGGGATGGACTCCAATTTTGAAAGAAGTTCTGTTGTGGGTAAAATACCATCAAACAGCACTGCAGGCTACAATCTTTCCTGAAAGGATGAGTCAATCGATGGGGCAAACTTCATCATTATTTTAAGATGTCGCCACAGCCACCCTAACTTTCAGTAACCACCACCTTGATCAGTCAGCAGGCATCAACATGGAGGCAAGACCCTCCCCCAGCAAAAAGCTTACGACTTGCTGAAGACTCAGATGATGGTTAGCATTTTTTAGCGATAAAGTATTTTTAAATTAAGGTAGGTACACTGTCTTTTTAAGACATAATGCTATTGCACATTTAAGACTATTGTATAGTATACACATAACTTTTATATGCACTGGGAAACCAAAAAGTTCACGTGACTCGCTTTATTGTGATATTTACTTTATTGCAGTGGTCTGAAACCAAACCCGCAATATCTTTGAGGTCTGCTTGTAATATGTCAATTATACCTCAATAAAAGAAAAAAAATGAATGCTTAACGACAAATATAGAGGTACTAGGAATTATACTTAAATGTGCCTGTAAGCTGGGGACTTCTGCCTCTGTGCTGTAGGAGAAACTTCTACCCCCAAATCACACTTAGCATACTTTATTTGTGTGGGTTTAATCGTCTGAAGTCCACTCTAACCCCTCAGTCCTATGAGGGCAAGCACCATGTCTGTTTTGGCCATTGCATCTCCAACACATAGGACCTGTTAGAATTGATTTTTAAAAATTGAAGTACATCTATGCAATGAAATGCTGTGCAACCATTAAACAAATTATACAGGGCTATACCTACAGTCATAGAAAGCTGTCCACAATATATTGTTTCATCAAGAAAAAAAAAAATCAAGATACAGACAGCACACACTGTAAAAGACTTAGACTAATATATACCAATATATACAGTGGTAATCTCTGAGTGGTGGAATTTTGAAGCATTCTAACTTCTTGATAATGTCTTTATTTTCTGAGGTTTCCAATGAGAAAATGATATAGCTAAAATAATTTCAAAGCTTTTTAAATTTTAAAATAAAAATTTCCCTATTTTCTAATCACTACATTTAGCAAGATTTGGCTCAAACACCACGTCTTCAGCAAAGAGAGAATTTCTTCCCCGAAGCTGAGTGTTTTGAGGGCCATGCCCAATCCAAGGGGTGAAGTTTTCTGATTTTCCATGATCTCTACTTTCTCTTCTGCCTGCCCAGTCTGTGGTGTGGAGGAACACTGGGTCACGCAGGCAGGTCAGCCCCCTGCCACTGCAGCCTTGGCTTGAACCTCTCCTTCCACCACCAATACCATTTCCCGGTTCACGATGTATTCAGTGACTATATGTGCGTAGACCCTGAACATCTATGCTAGACCCTGGATTAGAAGGAAAGCCTGGGGGATTGGCTGGCAAAGAGTCTATGCCCTCAAGGATATTTCAGGCCCTCTGGGAGACGAGACCCACGTGCACAAGCACACACACACACACAATCCCACTTCCTCAAGGCCATGGTCTTTGCACTCTTCTGGTTATTGGGAGCTACTCCTAGAAGCCAGTGTGCCAAGTGGCAGTAGACAGTGTGGACTGCTATGCCTCTTTCCAGCTTATTTCACTGCGTTTTAGTATTTCCAGTGGCCAAAGTACATGCTCATGGTAGAAATTCTGAAAAGTCCACAAAAACATAAAGAAACAATAAACCCATGCATGATTTTTCCGTCTCAGGAATGACCACTGTTAATAGTTCAACAAGCTACTTTTAAACTTTTATTCTGTTTTTGTTACACAGTTGAGATCAAATTGCATATTCAACTTTTTATGCTGTTTTTCCTGACAGTTTATGATTACTATTTACCCATGTCATTAAGCACTTCCTAAAAGCCATTGTTTAGGGCAGCATGATGGTTCATTATACGAGCACGTACTATCTGTCCAATACTGTACTGAGCACTGTAGCAGCTGTACGAACTAACACTGGGGAGTGTTAACTACTTTTCTAAGACCTGGACAAGGGGATTCTTGCATTTGATCCTTACAACTTTGAGTACTATTACTAATTCCATTGTTCAGAATTTTTTTTAAAAAAGCCTCAGTTACAGAAATGTAAAGCATTTGCCCAAAGTCACAGAGGTGGTAAAAGATAGAACTAGGATATGAACCTATAAAACATGACTTCAAATCCTACCCAACTTAACTACTGTCTTATGTCGCCTCCCACTTCCCCCAAATGGATAGGAGTGGCTGATAGTAAGCTCTATGCCAGACACCAGCATTGATTAATTACATGCATTAATTTATCTAATTCCCACCATTGTTCCATGACTGTCATCTTTTTACAGATAAGAAAGCTGAGACCTAGAGAGGGTAGGTAATGTGCTTAAAGTCACACAGGTAGGGAGTGGTGGTCTTGGGTTTGAGCCCAGCTCTCTGACTCTAGCCCCCAACTTGATTGCTCTTCTCTACTGGAACATAAAACACAGTCTCATTGCCACATCCAATGTCATGAAGTTTTTTCCTCTGTTTTCTTCTAAGAGTTTTATAGTCTTAGCTTTAATGTTTTGATCCACTTTGAGTTAATTTTTGTGTATGGTGTGAGGTAAGGGTCCAGCTTCATTCTTTTGCATGTGGATATCCAGTTTCTCCAGTCCATTTGTTGAAAAGACTGCCCTTTCTCCACTGAATGGTCTTGACACCCTTGTTGAAAATCATTTGACCATATATGTGAGGGTTCATTTCTGGGCTCTCTATTCTATTCCATTGGCCTATACTTTTGTCTTTATGCCAGTACCATGTTGTTTTGATTAATTTAGCTTTGTATTAAGTTTTGAAATCAGGAAGTGTAAGACCTCCAACTTTATTCTTTTTTTCCCCAAGATTTCTAGGGGCTATTTGGTGTCCCTTGAGATTCCATATGAATTTTAGGATAGATTTTTCTATTTCTGCAAAAAAAAATAGTAATTGGGATTTTGAAACAGTCCCCAACAAAAACATGTAAATCAATAACTGTAGTAAAACGCTGTGAGTGTTGGGAACCACTAATCTTCCCCACTAAACTGTGAGCATTTCAAGGGTAATCATTTCATATGTATCCTCCTCAGAATATATTACTGAATCATGTGCTGGGCAGCACTCAATGCCTCTGAATGAATCAGGATTACAGAGCATTGAATACTTATTTCCTTGTCTGACAAAAAACCAAGATATTTTAAGAACTGAACAGAACAAACTGAAAATAAACAGATATCTTCTTTATGATCAGACTTCAAATTTCTCCATAAAGTAAAACAAAATTGAGTGCTGGCTGGCACAAACACGTCATAATTTCCATGATTATATAAGAGCTTCGAGGGTTGCAAAATTAAGTGTATGGGGCTTTTTTCTATAGTTTAAAACAAGGGGGGCTTCTCTGGTGGCGCAGTGGTTAAGAATCCACCTGCCAATGCAGGGGACACGGGTTCGAGCCCTGGTCCAGGAAGATCCCACATGCTGCAGAGCAACTAAGCCCGTGTGCCACAACTACTGAGCCTGCGCTCTAGAGCCCAGGAGCCACAATTACTGAAGCCCGCACACCTAGAGCCCGTGCTCCACAACAAGAGAAGCCACCGCAATGAGAAGCCCACGCACCACAATGAAGAGTGGCCCCCGCTCACCGCAGCTAGAGAAAGCCCGTGCACAGCAACTAAGACCCAATGCAGCCAAAAATAATAAATAATAAAATAAATAAATAAATAAAAAAACAAGTAGAACCTCTCCCCACCCCCAAGCCAGCTGTAGCTTAATAAAACCTAAAGGTGATATATAGAGATATCTCTATCTATCTATCTCTCCTGACCATCAAGGGTAAGTGGTTTATTATTTCAGGGACTACATTACTGGCTGCATGCTCATTGCAGATGCTCAGGATTGGACGTGGTTTATTCTATTTATAGCATTAGTACTGTTTTTTAAGTTTAAATAAACTAAACAGATTGAAGAATTGAAGTGTGCATAGTAATGTTGTTATATAATGTAAAAGGTATGAAACATAAACTTCTTCCTTCCTTCTGTGGAGTCTAATGAAACTGCCAGTTATTTATTTTAGCACAAGAAACTCTTGGCCTGCAGAGCACAGGAAAGACAGAAGAAACGCTTGCTTTGATGCTTCTAGAATTAACCCGAGAGGCCTTGTAAACCAAGATAGCAAAACTGCCCTTACACTGCCAGACCAGGCACTGTCTCCTCTGTGCCCCCTTCTCTTAGCAAACAAAATTCCAAGAGCTCATGAAGAAATAGTCCAGCAGTGGTGATGTGTGGGGAGAGAATTCACTTTTATCTAGGCCAGGAGGGCTCCAATTTTTATGGAACACAGACCTCTTTGAAATCTGATGAAACATTTGAACCCTGATTCCCCCACCCAAACCCAAATGTAAACATACTTGCAAAATTTTACATATGATTTCAGGGGGTTCACAGACTAGAACTTCTGGTCTACTGAATGCCAACTTTGTATTACATACTGTGCTAGGTGAATTAATACAACGTCATATACATTAATCTGGCAAGTGATGATGTTGGGGTCCAAGGGTTAAAGGGAAGTGTTACAGAGTAACAACTTTGCCAGTTTATTTTAATTGATTTGCCAGGAAAAGAGCTCCAGAGGTTGAAGAGCTGGGCATAGTAAAAAAACCTGCTAAGTCACTGTCTGGTAAAGAACATGGACTTGTCCAATGAGAGGTCTGGCCTTTGCCCTCAGGCTCTGGGAGGGAATCAATGTCATACCTGATAGGAGGGTCTTTGTTTAGGGAGAAAGCTGGCCACACCAGATGTTAGGGTAGGGCCAGCCATATACAATAGTCTGAGGTGGGAGCTGGCCACCTGAAAGAGACCAAACACGTACTTTTGAGTGAAGGCTTTAGATCATGCAGTTGACCTGGAGACTGAGATCAATGACCTGGGCAATCAATCAATCATATCTACGTAATGAAGCCCCAATAAAAGCGCTGGACACTGAAGTTTAGGTGAACCTCCCTGGTTGGCAATATTCCATGTATACCGTCACATGTTGATGCCCAAGGGTAACACGTCCTTGAAGATGATGGAAGCTTTGTGTTTGGATGTTCCCAGACTCTGCTCTATGCACCTCTTCCTTTGACTAATTCTGGTCTGTATCCTCTGCCCATAATAAACCACAGCTGTGAGTATAATACCTTTCAGTGAGTTCCATGAGTTCTTCTATCAAATTATCAAACTTGAAGGTGATTGAAGGACCTGCCCCCCAAACTTGCTATTGGTGTCAGAAGTGAGACTGTGCCCTCCAACTTTGTTGTTAGATCGTTACTCCTTGCAGGGTCTTGGGCAGACTTGGCAGCCTGGAGGACTGCGCCCTAATCTCACAGTTTGGCTAACTCTGTATAGCCACTTTCAAGCAGAGCTCAATCAGCTCCCCCTGGGTTTGCCGGTAAGTTGTCAGAGGATTTCTAGACCCTCTGTCCTGGGGCAAGCCTAGCCATGGGAAGCCCCCTGACTCCTGATGTGGAGCAGTGGGGAGGGACCCATGAACACTAAAATCAAGGTAAGTCAATACCTTAGTTAACTTTTCTCATGGTACAGTCACTCTTTTAACCTCTCACACCCAAGTTCACCCCAACAAGACTGGAAAGAAACTTAGCAAAAATGGACTCTCGGGTGCAGCAGAGACCTCAGTTTTGCTCTCTAGAAACTGCTTACAACAGTCTCTGTTTCTAAGACCAAGGAAATACCTTCCTAGGTAGGCACCATAGGCACCAATAACTGATCCATACAGAGATTTCCCCAAAAACATTTGGTTCTGAGCTTATACTGACTTGAGATCTTAAAAGAGCACATGACATTCACGACTAAGAGGATCTGGCTTTTTTTTATAGGTGCGTCCATGTTTTTTACCTATTGAAGAAGAAACCCAGGAGACAAACATTTAGTCAACAAGATAAGCAAATGAAATAAGCTAGTAAGATGCCTTAGAATGGTGGAGAGGCAGGTAATTGTCCAACTATTTCCAACCCTTTTCTTTCATCCCTTCTCCCAAACTAGCATGAGACTCAAGTCTAGAGATTAAGTGGAAATCAATACCAAAGTGCTCTTGAGGAATCACAGATTCATTAATAAACGTGCACCGAATACTTTATGGGTTTGAAGTACTTTGTTAGGTGCTCTGAGGTGGGTGGGAGCTTTGGTTCAAGACTTTTTAAGATAAGACCCTGCTCCAAAGGACTCACAGCCCAGTAAGAGAAATGGAACACATACACCTAACATAAGAATATAAGAAAAGCAGGGTTCAAAAGAGACCATGTGGAATATAATAAAAATAAATAACAACTTAATGGCAATTCAAGAGAGGGATATTTTGGGGGTAAACAGAAGAAGTGCCAGATTTTACATGGAGGAATTAGTGTTTTAGGTCACCTAAATAAAACTGTGGTCGTTACAAAGAAATACCATTAACTAGAGACTTAGAATATTAGTACTCTGGAAAGATAAAAAGGAAAATAAAAATGAAGGAAATAATTTTATACCAGAGTTTCCCTAAGACAATTGAGACTAAAAATCGGAAAGGGCTAGCTGTCCTAACCCAAGGGGCTAGATCTTCTCATCCTGGGTTTGTCATCAGAAAGCAGTCACAGCAGGACCGGAATGATGGAGGGGCTTGTACAAGGTCCTACGGGGAGTAAGTGGCTGACCGGTGACTCAAACTCAGGCCTGTTTGGTGTAAAAGCACGCAGCAAGTCCAAAGTGCAACGTGCCACAGCATGGGGGCAACGGCAGGGCTCAGCATCAGGAGGGGTGAGGGGTGGGAGCCGAGAGGGGAAATGAGCGCATCAGTGGCGGAGCCCCAGAGGCAGCAGCAAAGGTAGACCCCGGCACTGGGGTTTCAAACAAACCACCGCTTCTTGGCAGGATGCGAGGACACGGCTGAGGGTGGGACTGGGGTAGGGTTGCCTCTGGGAGAGATGGAATGCTGGTCCAGATGAAGAGAGGTAAAGCCTAGGTTTTATGGATGTGTGAAATGTTTCCTGTGTTTTCCTTTGATCCCACCGCCCCACCAAGGCGAGGGGACCAGCAGGGGCTCCCCCTCTGTGCTCTTGCTGCTACCTGAAAGGAAGTTCTATTTTCTGGACTTGTACTAGTGAAAACACAATTTACAAACTCCGTCCCTGATACCCACCTAGACTAGTTACTGGCTTACATACTGAAGCTCTAACTCTTTAAAAGAATAGAGAAATAAACCTGTCTTATTTCTCTCCTTATCTGCAGCCTTCACTTCTCCCACAAAGAGCCGGGGAGCTGACAAGAGCACTCAGAAGAATTCTAGAAACTACCAAGGGAAACAGCAGCTCTCACCTCCAGACTCGAGGGTGCACTGCACAGCTTTTGTGATTCGGCCACTCTTTCTTCTGAAATAATTCAGGAAAAAGCTACAGACACATGGAACAGGAAAGCAATATGAGCTGAACTCTGATCTTCTGAGATTCTACTAAGGCGCAATTAGGATCACATAGTAAGGTGGAAAGGAAGATACTCAGAGGAATCAACCCAAGCTCAACAGGAAGAATGAATTTGCCAGGAAAAAGAGGGAAGCAGTGTAGGAACAGATCTGGGTTCTGAGAGACCACTGTTTCCCCTCATTCTCTGTGGATTCTCCTTAACCTCAGTTTTCCTGACTGTAAATGGGGATAAAAGTACCTGCCTCAGGGGAGACTATTTTGGACGAAGAGATTTAACAACCAAATGATAATGTGTGACTTTGTTTGGATCTGGGGGTGAACAAACTAATTTTAAAAGATACTTCCGAGACAATAAAAAAAAAAATCAAGATGGACTAGGTCTTAGATTATAGCAAAGAATTATGATGTTTATGTTCTGAAGAACATGTCTATATTTTTTCGAGATACACAGATGTAGAGGTAACATGATATGAGTTCTGGAATTTGCTTTGACATCCTTAGTAACAAGGAAGGGAGAGGAGGAGGGAGTTAGAATTTTCAAAGGCTTCTTTCCAGCTCCACCCAGCTGTAAACAGCCAATTCATCCAAAGCTGCCTCCTCGAAAACGTATGGCCACATTGAACACCCAAACCTTCCTAAAATATTCTCCAATATGAGCCACACAAGATGCTGGCTCCTAGCAGGGGCTACCTGTAGGAATTACATATTCTCAAATCAATCACTTGACGTTTTTACGGCATCACAAAATCTACACCTTTGCTCCAGCCTAAATCAACAACAAAAGCATCAGCCACGGCTGCGTATATTACAGGATCCTTGTAAATCAGCAGTTGCCTTTAGGCTCGAGGGGCCTCCAAATTTGACCAGCTGTTCAAAACAGTAAAATCTCATTAGCTCAACGTCCAGCCACTCAACAGTGAGGCTGACTTCAAAGTCACACTCTGCCACCAAAGAGAGAATAACCAGGAAACTTCTGTATTTATAAGTTACTTAACAAGCTGAGAACTTGATTTTTTCTCAATAGGAAAAAAGGGATTGTGTGCTATTTAAGGGTTTTTTTTTTTTTCTTTTTTAACTACTTCTCCCCTTCCTTTTATGAGGAGAAACTTTTCTCCTGGTGGAAAAGAATTGATAGGACTCTACTTCCTTATGATCAAGATGGGAAATTAGATATTAAAAGGCATTTGCACAAGCTTGATGTTGACTGTTTCGATCCACTGAAAAATTCCAATTAGTGATCATATTTGACTTGGGCATCAGGCTGGGAAAAGATGGCATTAACTTTTCTCTCTGCTGAGTAACGTTATGGAAGGAGGGGTCGCATTTATTGGTATTTATGTCAAGTTCATTCTATACCATTCTATACCATTCTTTCTTAAACACATCATCAGCACTGAAATAGCTGGTTGGCAAGTATATGGGACATGAAATCTGTCCCAATATCTATCAGATGGTGAAAAAAGAGGAAAAAACTGCAAGCGTGTGTGCGTCCATTAATTTTTATTTTTCTTGTTTTGGGCCGGGAGATGGGGATACTGAGAGAAGCTATTTACAAAGCCCAGTTGCTCTCTGATCCTTGGCTGCTCCAGGCAATATCTGCCACTCATGTTGTCAGTGAGCACCAGATGTTTTCATCACTTTGTTAATGGTCTACAGATAGCCAGAGTCTGATGACTATGCATGTGTTTATTTGTTTGATGCAGGGTTTATGGGGGGCATGGTGGTGAGCGAGGGCACTGGGAGAAGGCGGGTGGTGGAAGCTGGTGAGCTTGACTGTATCCCACCTACCTTTGGCCAGGGATAAGCTTTTGCATGGAGCACGTCTGTCAGGACAGCAAAGCCCACTGATGGGAAACAAACTCTCAGGGCCAAGATTTGGTAAGAGTGGTCCAGCTGGCACATTGAGGGATGGAAGCCCACACCTGCCTGGACCAATAAATCCTTCCCCAGAAAAATGCTGCCACGTGCACAGCCTGTGCTTGTGTCTTATCTCTTTCACACTTTATTTTTATCATCACAATCCATTCCACCTCTTCCAGAAGCTATTCTGCAAGATCTCAGCTTTTAAGTTGAAGAGAATAAAAGGGATATTGGTCATCATGTCACTGTCATTTTTTTTTTTTTTTAAAGAACCATATCAGTCTCCAATTATTTTCACGGTGGCTTTTGAAAAGGAGGCCGAGTGACTCTAACATGTTTCTATTCAAATTGAACACTGCTTCACTATTGCATGATCTCACTACACGAAGTTTCAGGACAGCACTAGTTTGTTTTGTTTTGTTTTTTTAACTTCTACAAGCACACCTTGCTATACTGTGCTTTGCTTTTATTGCACTTCGCAGAGACTGCATTTGTTACAAATTGAGGATTTGTGGCCACCCTGCATCAAGCACTATTGGCACTATTTTTCCAACAGCATTTGATCACTTCATGTCTCCATCACATTTTGGCAATTCTTGCAATATTTCAAAGCTTTTTATTATGGTTATATTTGTTAGGGTGATCTGTGATCAGTGATCTTTCATGTCACTATTGCAAAGAGATTATGACTCGCTGAAGGCTCAGATGATGGTTAGCAGTAGAGCATTTTTTCATTAAGACACACATTTTTTAGATATAATGCTATTGCACACTTAATAGGCTGCAGTATAGCATACACACAGCTTTTACATGCACTAGGAAATTAAAAAATTCGTGTGACTCGCTTTATTGTGATACTTGCTTTATTGCAATGGTCTGGAACCAAACCCACACTATCTCTCAGGGCTGTCTGTGTATCATTAGTGTAAGAATAGTGCTGTCACGTAGTGGGTGCTCAAAAGATGTTTGTTAGATGAATGGATACGTGCAATCAGTCCATTTTACCTGTTGTTTGGTGGCAACAGAAAAGCTATCTCCCATTAGGTTCACAGGGTTATGTGGCTGAGAATGAATTTCACTCCCTCCGACTTTTCTTCATTCCTTTTCATCATGTTTCTCTCATGTCATAAATTTCCTGTGTTTTCCAAAGGTGCCACTAATTTGTTTGTCACATGGATGGCAAACACACTTGCCAAAAGGGAGTAAGCAGGAATCCTGCTGTGCGTGTTTTGTATTCTTTAAAGGCAACACCAAACCAACCACGGAGAACCACTAAGAATTAAACCGACAACTTCTGTGGAACAATCAGCCCTTGCTGGCAAATCTTCCAAATCACCAGAATGGTTTTAGAAACCAGACCAGAGACAACATGAACGTACAAAACCCTGCCAGATTCTCACACAAGGTTTTAACATCAGCCTCCATACTTCGGGACAGATGAAAGGGTAATTGGAGGCCTGTGGAAAATATGAGTTTTTCTTTGCTTCTCATATATCCCTTCACATTCTAGAAGGGAAGGAAACGACGTATGTAATGTTATGATAGTATGAAATGACTATTGTTTCCATGCTTGTGCTAACCAGCTCAGGCAGGTCGGGGTGTGGATTCTGGCTTTCCCGTGGAGGGAACCACACAAGTCAGAAGTGTGTCTCCGGCTTCTCCCAATGTGAATGGAGAGGCAGCACCAAACACAGAGAGTTCCAAGAATCTGAGGTTCTGCTCTTCTAGCCCAGTGATGTGCTTAACAGGAAAGAGGAAATGAAAGTAAATGAAAACAGGTTTCCAAAAAACATTGTCGTTACCGGCCAAATCAAAGTCCAAAAAAATGTTAACAGCCCGTGATTATATCCTTGGTAAAGGATGATCCAAAACATGATCCATCAGGAAAAAGACAGTCAAGTCCAAGATATTCCTTGAAAGGGAATCCCAGTAGTATACGAACAAAGTAGCTCCAACCTTCCTCCCGGCAGGGAAATGCAGCCCATCTTCTCCCCAGTCTGGTCCACGAGGCCACCAGGCCAAAACCCCATTACAAAGCTACCTCCCCAGCCTGGTAAGATGAGAAGGGCCCAGCAGAGTAGGCGGCCACAGTTCTATGTTCCAAATGTGTCCTGCATCCATCGAAGGGAAATTAAACATTCGGTTACTAAGCTTTATGTAAGCATGCTTCCAGACCTGTAAGGAGCGCCAAAAAATGAATTGACACTTTTTTCTCACATGCTTATTCTATTATGGCTAATATTATGTCATCACCCATACACTTAGGCTCCAGCATTTATTTGTACACCTGGATCCTGCTCGTTATTTCCCAGCAACTAACATCTTTCCTTATGCCTATTTTTATCTGCACGTCTCAGCTTTTCTGCTTCATATATACAATTTTGTGATTTCGACTGTTCCTCATATCTTTTCATGTTATTTACAAGTTCTCCTCCAAATTTACTTGGATCCAGATTGACTCATGTAGCACCAAAGACTTATCCTTAGAAAGTTAAAAGTAGTCCTAGTTTACTCACCAGATACTGATTTTGAACAGGAAAGCATATAGGGCATAAGCTTTTCTCTTTTAAGTTTGTCATATCAAAAAAGAATAGGAATCACACACACACACAAGATATGGGTTGATATTTGAGCTTTGAATGATTTGGGAATCCCATCATTTGTTGTTCAATTTATCTACTGAAGTGAATTATAAGAACAAAAATCCATTTTAATCAGTTGTACTGCCTTAAAATTCTCATTAATCTAGTCAAAAACTCCCTATAGATCGTACACATGTAGACTTCTTTCCTTCTGTCCTTCCTCCTTCCCTCTCTTCTTCACTCTCTTCCTCCCTGTCTACACTGGACCAGCTACTAGAGATATTTATTGAACAAAGATTTTTTTATTTAAGTATAGTTGATTTACAATGTTGTATTAGTTTCAGGTGTGCAGTAATTCAGTTATATATATTTCATATTCTTTTCCATTATTGTTTATTACAGGATATCAATTACTGTTCCATGTGCTATACAGTAGGTCCTTGTTGTTTATCTATTTTACATATAGTAGTTTGTATCTGCTAATCCCAAGATCCTAATTTATCCCTCCCCACCCCCTTTCCTTTTTGGTAACCATAAGTTTGTTTTCTATGTCTGCGAGTCTGTTTCTGTTTTGCAAATAAGTTCATTTGTGTTGTATTTTAGATTCCACATATAAGCGATATCATATGGTATTTGTCTTTCTCTGTCTGACTTACTTCACTTAGTATGATAATCTCTAGGTCCAGCCATGTTGCTGCAAATGGCATTATTTCATTACTTTTATGGCCGAGTAGTATCCCAGTGCATATATGTACCACATCTTTATCCATTCATCTGTTGATGGACATTTAGGTTGTTTCCATGTCTTGGCTATTGTGAATAGTGCTGCTATGAACATAGGGGTGTGTGTATCTTTTCAAATTAGAGTTTTCATCTTTTCTGGATGTATGCCCAGGAGCGGGATGGCTGGATCATATGGTAACTCTATTTTTAGTTTTCTGAGGAACCTCCATACTGTTTTCCATAGTGGCTGTACCAATTTACATTCCCACCAACAGTGTAGGAGGTGAACAAAGATTTATATTGCTCTGTTTTAAAGTATAACATCTCTTATGTTGGTGGCCAAGTTTTGACTTGTTCTTTATCCATTCATTCAACTCACATTTATTAAGTGGCTATTGTGCACAAGTTACTCAAGAGACTTAGATTACTAAGGAAAATAATGTATGCACATAACCATACGTAATGCAAGGTAAGAAGACAAAAGAACCACAATGGAAGCACAGACAGACGCCTAGGGCAAGTCAGAGGAATAATTTTAGGTGGAGAACATTCAGGGAAGGCTTCCTGAAAGAAGTTGTTTTTTAAGACTGAAGAAAGAATTCATAAGCATGTGTGTGGTACATGTAAATTACTCCCATGTTATTTTAATAATTTGTCTATTTGTCTCTCTGTTATTACACAGCAAATTCCTTGAGGGCAAGGGGTACAGTTTTGTCCACATTTATTTTTTTCTAATACCTAGGGCAAGTGCCTGGAATGTGCTCAGTAAATGTTTATTGAATAACATTATTAATAATTAATTTGGTCATGGGGAAAATTCCGGGCAGAGGCCGCAGAGAACAGTTGACTATAGACAGAGTCTTTTGATTCCATCGTTTGGCAAATACAGAATCTTTCAGCTATGAAAAATAAAGCAATATGTTTCTTGTTCCATTTGAAAGTTTATTTTGATTTGAAACAAACTTCCTTGTCTTCTCCCCACGTCCTGCTGCACGGCTTTGCTGGCCATGCCTGCATGGGCTGAGAGACAACGGAGCTCAAGGTAGAAGCTTCCTTTTCTCACCCGGGTTCCTGAGCAGCCTCCTGGCCAAGGGGGGCTTCATTCACGGCCCCTCCATCACGTGGGAATGTCTCACTATGGCTACACTGAGGATTAACCAAACTGGGGCAAGTGTTTGGAGAGATTTAGATGAAGGTCCCTGTAGACCCACAAGGTATTAATGTGATGGAATGTTTAGAAAATCATGCAGCTTGGCTCAATTTTTCAAACTTGTGAGGCTCCCTGTTGGACTTATTGCTATGTTCCCATTTTCAACAGATTGTAGACCGTTACCATCCACAGCATGAGAAAAGACTTAGGGAAAGGAGAAAGAGAAAACAAAGTTCTGAAGCCTGTATCACTTCAGTATCTGTGTGTGTGCTGGGGGGGAGGGGGCAGGGGGAGCCTGGTGGGGAGGGACTGGGAAAACAGTGTGTTAAATAACTAGATGAAAAGCCTCATCCCAAGAGGTTCCCCGAGAGGATAAAAGAAGGGAAACCCTTCCCCATTAACTGGAATACTTGGAGGGGACTGGATCTTTCACAGCTCCTTTACTCTCAGCATTGTTTGTATCAGTTAAGTGACAGTGAAGACCGTTTAATTTTTTCTAAAGGTACTTAATAGAAAATTCATTTCATTATGTTTGAGGGGAGAATAAAGACAAGGCAAACCTTGTGATCTCAAAGTCATATTCTTTAACGATCCTCACCTTGGTCAGAATAAGTGCCTGGGAAGGGCATCAGCTTGTCAACTCTTAGCAGAGGCGTGTGACGACAGCACCTCACATTTGCAGCTTAGTAAGTATGGTCACATTTATGACTTATTGGACCCTGGGAGAGTCCTAAGCCAGACATTTTAAGCCCCATTTAATAAAGAAACAGAGTCAAGTTAAACACGCTGATTTCCATAGAACTGCTAACTATTGATTGAGCCACTTTGTAAATGTCATTTTATTCTTACACGAGCTCCGTAAGAGAAGGGCTCTCCTCTTTCATTACAGATGAGGACTTCTTCAAATCAGAGCAATTAGGTTCTTTCCAAAATATCACAGAATTTATCAAAGGGTGACTACACTGGGTTAACAGACCATTAGAGCATCAACCCTGTTCTTTAATAACACGCCTTTATTAATTTGACAACCTATATAGGGAACACCTACTATGTGTCAAGCACTGTTCTAGGTACTTTAGCTATATCAGTGTCTTGTGGTGTTTACATGTTCAAAATAGAGATAAATGAGCGACTTCACAATCGTGTGTGTGTGTGTGTGTGTACAACCAGTGAGTCTCTATGGGAGCAACCAATTTGAACTATTTGAAGTGAATTTACCAGGATTTAACTTCACAAGTAGAAATAGTTTCTATGTTTTCAGTACATCAAGCACTGTTCAAGTGATTGCAATAGCCGCTGCCAAGATTCCCCTGCACTGTTTAGCCAGAATCCAATGACTACATCTCGAAAGAACCACCCCCTGGGGTCTTAACGGCTAAATGTAATTTCTCAACCCACAGTCTTGATCTCAGACCCCACTGTCAGAGAGAGGATAAATTAGTGGTATAGCTAAGAGTACTCATACTAAATAATGTCTATGATTTGTCCATGGTCCAAAGAAGCTGATGATCTAAATTGGAAAATAAAATGTTTATATTTTGCTTAAGAATAAGTTGTGTTATGTAGAAGTGATTAGTTACAAGGTTTGGTGCAATTCAGCCATCCCAGTTCAGGAATTTGGAGAGTGCTATGCTACCATTCAAATATTTTCTTTCTTTCTCTCAGCCCCGACTTTTTTTTTTTAATGTTAATTGATTTGCTCCATGAAATGCCCTGTAAAGTGGCCAGATGTTGTAAGAGAATCTTGATAGTATGGGAATTCAGCAGGAGACTCCAGCAGCATAAAATGATCCTCAAGTTTCCCCAGCTCTCAACTGAGCAAAGACAAAAGCTCCCACTTTAAGTGGGATTAGGAAGAATCTCCTGGATTTCACTAGTAGTGTCTAAAGAAATACTGCCCAGTACCCCACCACTCAACACACCAAACAGGTTCTTTTAAACACAGAAGATAGTACCCTGGACTAGTAACCAAGAGAACCTGGTTCATTCTTGACTCTGCTATTGTCTAGCTGTGTGACCTTGGAAAAAGCATATAGTCTCTGTGTCTCACATTCTCATTTATCAAAACGGTCACTGAACACTGCTGTGCTAGGTATGAACAAAGTGCTGTGGGGAGTTAGGGGAGCAAGGAACTCTCCCAAGGGAAGTTAAAGAGGGCTTCACAGAGGAGGTGACCTTTGGTCTAGTTTTGGAAGGAAAGTAGAGTTTTACCAGCTGAAAAAGACAGGGACAGGACTGTGGGATAGGAGGGGATGCAGTGACTGTGTAGTCACAACCAAGAGCTATTTGCAAAGACAAACACAAAAGGGGATGGAGAGATGGTGTATTCAGGGGTTAGGGAAAATCAGGGAATAAGCACAAAGGGTGCATAGGCAAGGCTGTGAGATCAGTTCCGTTCAAATTTCAGGACCTGTGTGTGTCTCACTTAGTTTAAATTTTATCCAGAAGGTAACAAGAAGCCAACAGGAATTTGTGTTCGATCACTGCTGTTTTGCAGGACAAGATTTTTTTTTTTTAACCCAGGAAGATAATGCTGTTGGCTGTATGCAGGATGCATTGGATGAGAAAGTAAATGAGGGTTAAGAAGCCAGTTAGGAAGTTACACCAGGCAAGACATAAGGGTCTGAATTTAAAACCTAGCAGATTCTCACGGCAGGAGAAATTTCTGAATTTAAAACCTGGAAGAAGAAATTTCTTAGGGAGAATTAACAAGACTTTGGGACTGGAGAGGAAAAAGTGACAGAGAAATCAAGGGGGCTATGGCATTTCTAATTTGAGAGGCTATAGCGTTTGCCCTCCACAACCATGGGCTCTGCATCCGTGGATTCAACCAACCATGGAATCCGTGGATGTGGGGAACTGACTGTACTGCACCACTTTATATAAGAGACTTGAGCATCCGCGGATTTTGGTATCCACAGGTGTCCTGGAACCAATCCCCCGTGGATATCGAGGGACTGCTATATAGTGATTCCCTATAGACAAAGGTTCTCAAACTTGAACATGCATCAGAATCACCTAGAGGGCTTATTAACATAGATTTCTAGGCTCCACTTCCCAAAGTTTAAATCCAGTAACAAGTTCTCAGATCTGCTGCTGCTCTGGGGAACACACTTTGAGAAGCACTGATGTAGGATTTCAGGGGGTGAAGAGTTCGTTTAAAAAGGAAGTAAGCTTAAAGGTTAACATCTAAGCACATTTTGTTTGAGGAACCTATGGGGCACGTTATATATTTGTTGTCTAACCACCCCATCAGATGTCAACTCTAAGAGGGCAGGCGTGTTCTCTGGTTCACATCTGAACCACCAGTGCCTAGCATAATGCCTGGAGCATATCAATAAAGATTTGCTAAATGAATAAAAGAAAAATTAATCCAGGTAGAGATGACCAAGAAGCAACTGGAAATATGGGTCCTTGAATTTTGTCAAGAAGTCACATCAGTTCATATGGATTGAAATATGTAGTTTGAAGAAGTATGATTGTAAATAAGGCAGTTAGAAGCATTAGAGCTGATATTTTTCAAACCCTTAAGGAATCTAGCAAAATTAGGTACACGAAGTTCCACTGAGTTCGTAAGTTTTGTAAGTAAGTGCCAACAGAGGGTTGAAGACAGAATCCACATTTAGAATGTCTTACAGTTTGAGCAATGAGGGTACAGCCTGCAAAGCTGAAAACTACTTGTTCCTAAAGTGATGGAAACAAATACTAAATGGGTATCCATGTGGACTACTGAAGGATTTCCTTACTTCGTTTCCTGTACTTGAAGGAAGGAGGACTGATGGTCTGTCAGTCCCATTCTAACCCTAATAGATATTACAATTCTATGACTTGAGTAAGGGGTAGGGAGCAATGGCAGATTCGTGTCAACTTGAGATGAAGAACATAGTAGTTGGATGCAGCAGTACAGCCAACCAAAATTTATTTCAGAGTGGGAAGGACAAGCATAATGAAAATACAAGAGCTAAGATACTTGAGGGAAAAGAAACATGTGTGAGTCAGGGCACCAGTGAAGTGCCGGCCTAGAAAGTTAGTGAAGTGCTAACCTGCTAGAAAGGGGAGATGGACCATTTCAGCTCCAAGTCAAGACCATGCCACACATAGCACAATGAGCCTGTACATAAGGCAACATCAACTTTTCTGAATAACAAGGCAGAGAAGATAGAGGTTAATAGATCGTTATGAGAGAATAAAGCTCTTGTTTATCAAAATAGCCAAGGACATCCTTGTGCTAAAAAGTCACAATTCTGAGCATTAAGAAAAGAAACATATATTCTAACTTTGGCACTTAGAGCTCACACAGGATTATTTTTAGAAAGCAAGCATATAAATCAGGCAACATTTTGCTGAGAAGTAAATTCTTTTTATCAGTAAAGGAAATTTGTGGCCTGATAGTGATAGAACGTGGTCCTCTCAAGTTAGAATATGCTTTTACCTCTGCTACTGGTTTAGAAATGCTTTAGAAATACACAAAGGATTTAAAAAAAAAAAAAAATAGGAGTGTAGTGCCTCGGGGAGTACTGCTAGTTTAAATAACACATGAAAAGTATTTATGAGCCCTTTTTTATGAGGTGGTCAAAGAAAAGACCATCCAGCATGTAACATAAGACTGGCTGAAGAAGAAAGCATTTCCAAACCACATTGGAGAGTTAAGCATGAATGGAATTTTATTTCAGTCTCTATTGCTTATTTAAATGAATGGTGTTTTCAGATGGGGTCTAAACGATAATGCAGATGAAGGTGAGGCTTGCCAGGAAGAAAATATAGGTACCAGTCCACTATTCCAAGAACGTTACTAGGTAATGCTGGAATCATCTGAAAGATACAGGTTTAGCAAAAGGGGGGTTCTGGAAGGGGGAAGTGGTTGTAATATGCCCAAGTCCATTTTGAATTCTGTGTGTTGAGCTTTTTGCTAGAGTCAGGGCTTTGGAACGACTCCATGTTCAGCAAATGCGGCGAGGTTGTCTACAGCCAACCATGCCCAGGCACCGTACACACACAACCGCCACAAGTGGTGACAGCCTCGGTCCCGTCGGCTCCAAAACAGACTGTTCTCCATTTACTCAATCGTTGCAACTGCCCTCTCTAAAGAGCGCATGCCTGTAGTTTTAGTCCTCTTACATGGTAATGGGTCTGAGCTAATCTGCTCACAATCTCCTTTCTGGGCCTCTGTGTGACAAAGAGCATGCCCTGGTGTGTGACAGCTGGCAAAGGTTATGGGTTGTGGATCCAGCCTTGGAACAGAACAAAGATAACTGGCCCCTAGAGGCATTCAACAGAGATCACTGGCCTCATTAATTCCCTGTCTTCTAATGAGCATCTGTCCCGTGAGTTGTATCAATAACAAATTGTAACGGTAAAGTGTTCCCTCAGGCCACCAGTTGATTGAGTTCCTTAGCTATGTCAAGAGTATTGATGTGCTTGGCCCCTAAATGAATGCTAAACGCTCCTGGCCATTCACTCACTCATCCCACAAACGCTGACTGACCACCAACTGCATCCTAGGCCCTCTGCTGAGCTATCACCTAACTTTGTGATTTTCCAACAAACTCCTTTTGGATGCTACAAACATCACATGGTGTTTTAAATCTGCAGCTGGTGTCTCCAGATGAGAAAAAAAATTGTTTTTGTTTAATAATCTAAAATGGAACCCATCGGATCATCAATATCAAAAAGCCCACATTTCAAGTTCAGAAGCATCAAGCAAGGTCCACGTTTTATAAACCTTACACTTAATAGTGGCGTCATTGAATGAGGCCTCGTTGAATGAAATTTAGAAAAAGAAATACAGTTTTAGGCAATTTGTCGTGTGTGTCTATACAACAGCTTCAAAATATCATGAAAGGTGAGGAAAAAAGAAATTTGGTGATGATAGGAAATTCAGTTTTCAGGAAATTCAGTCAAATCATTCAATCATTGTTCAGTCCCTTTTACAAAACCAGACCAGTTTTGTTATAAATTTCCCTTTAAACATTCATGTTTTTCATTCCTTGTTCATCTATCTTCCTTACCCTCAAACTCTGGGCTTGTGGTGGATTGGAGAGTGATGGAAATGATTGATGCAAAACAGGGAGCCTGATGGTGCCCATTTAGAAGGGACACATAACCCCACCTCCTTGGTACCCATCCTCCACTTCCCTCTCTTTCTTTCTAACCTCCTTGCCAGATGGAATAGTAGTTTACCAGCGGGAGGGAACTCCATCCCGTGACTGCCTCTATATGAGACCGCTGGGTGTAGAACCAAACAGTATCTACCCTTAGCAGCTGTCAAGCCCGACCCATGGTAACTGATCACTTCTTCATCTTGTGGTGGGAGCCACCCTCCAGGAAGTAAAGGGGAAAGTTTAATTCGCTTCTATGAAGAGTTAATCCACAAACCCCTCATTTTTCACTCTAGCAAAGTGATTTTTAAAAAAAATTTTTATTGGAGTGTAGTTGACTTACAATGTTGTGTTAGTTTCAGGTATACAGCTAAGTGAATCAGTTATATATATATATATGTGTGTGTGTGTGTGTGTGTGTATATATCTCCATTCTTTTTCAGATTCTTTTCCCATATAGGTTATTACAGAATATTGAGTAGAGTTCCCTGTGCTATACAGTAGGTCCTTACTAGTTATCTATTTTATATATAGTAGTGTGTATATGTTAATCTCAATCTCCTCATTTATCACTTCCCCCCCATGTTTCCCCTTTGGTGACCATAAATTTGATTTCGAGATCTGCGAGTCTGTTTCTGTTTTGTAAATAAGCTCATTTGTATCATTTTAAGCAAACTGATGTTTCAAATATATCCTGCCCTACCAAATACAGAGCAAATAAAAACAGGATGCTGCCTCCATTTTTTTTTTTTTTTTTTGATTCCAGTCTTTGCCATAACTGGTGAAGGCTGGAGTCTCAGTCTTCTGGGCAGGAATTCACTCCAAAGTTTACCAGCACAATGCCATGTGGTGGAAAGGGTTTCCAATCCAATTCGAATATGGTTTTTCAGCCATATTCGAGAGGCGAGAACTTGTGATCCTTTTTTTTCTTCAAATAATCTATCTTACAGTTCAGCAAAGAAAAACGGCCACAAGCCCCTATTTGCTTTTTTCCTGCTAAAATAAACAGCGTAGTACCTCAAGTATATCTGACTAATTGGAGGTCATTTTATTGGACTTTATGCTCAAATTCTTCTTTTTCTTCCCCAGAGGCAGGCATACGTTTAGTTTTAAAGTGAAAAGATGTAACAGCTGAATCCAGATGCAGTCCCAGTTTCTCCAAGAATCTTTTGGATTATCTAATGGTAACTTACTTTGTTTAGAGTGTTCCAGCAGCTTAAAACTCATAAGCATTCAATCCTACCAGTGTTTTCTCAAGAAGCCACTTCAGTGCATCCTCAGAGGGTGGTGGTAGAAAATTATTCATAAAGCAAAGCTTCCAGCAACATCAATAAGGTGATCATTGTAACGGGGAAGATCACATGTTATTTGTCTTGGCTCCCTCAACAACTAAGTCTAAAGCAAGATTTTTTTAATAGATAATTTTTCTATTTATGGATAGCCCATAATCAAGAACAGAATTACAATTCACACTCTTAGCCATTGTTAACCTACGGTTCAGATACTGTCTTGATACTATGACCTGCCTCTTAAATGTCAGGACCCTGCTAAGTGCTGGGATATCTGGGTTTCACAGATAGCATGCTCCCTGTGGCATCCAGGGACCTCTGAAAATAGAACCACCTCTGGCTATACCCAACAAGGGATTAATCAAGACTCTTCTCTGCCTTGGGCATCATGACTGCCAGTTCATGAGATGCTGCAATGGTCTATGGACTTCTCCATAATAAATTTTGAAAGAGAGTCATTGAGTTCTTAACTCATTCATTTACTCAACAATATTTACTTAGCATCAACTTTGGATCAGGCACCGTTCTAGGTCCTAGAGCCATTCCTCTTACAGAAGCTGCACCCCACATCTTTAGATTTCTAAACATTTTATCGCAATCATTTTCCGTAGACTGAACAGAGGTTGCCATATCTGAAAAGACTTTGGGTTTCCTAGAGCCAGTGGCTGCCATTTTGTACTGATTCTATTAGTGCTATCTATTGGGATATGTGGGGTAGGAAGACATTGGGTAAGAAGCTGTCCCTTGGTTTCTGAGACACGTGGAAGTAGTCCCATTGACTAGGGTGTGGTTATGTGCTGCTGAAAATACCAGGTTTTAAGATTAGGTCCAGCCATGCAGAGCCACCAGAGGACTTCAGCACGGATAAGACACAAGCCTGGATAAGACAATCTCTCCACATGGCCTCCAAACACTCCCACCCATGTATGCCCCCCAAAACACAGACATCCATCCCAGCATTGAGACGCAAGATAGGAAGCTGTGACAAAAGCAAGGGCACATTTATCATGCTGGCTACATTTGCAAATATCTCTTAACATATAATGGGGAGCTTGGGGCTGATGGGATATGATTTCAGTTAAATTTCATCTATTATCATTCTGGGGAAAATGAAGAGTAATGTGAGCAGCTCTGATTTATAAAGAGACTTTGTAGTCACACTGGCCTGAGTTCTGGCTCTAACCACGTGAGTGTCCCAAGCAAGCCCCTTAATCTCTGAGTCTTTATTCTCCCATCTGTGACATGAAGATTATGCTGCCTGTGTCCTGGCGCTCTTCAGAGGGTTAAGTAAGATAAAGGGCCTAGCATCTTGCCCAATACAAAGAAGGGACCAAACAGTGTTAGAAATCTGCCCCTTTCTCACTTAATACAGCAGAAAGTTCTGCCTGCATGTATGACTGGGAAGAAACACAACCTACTCAGATGGGAGCTCTGTAGTTTACAGTAAGAAGAAAATCTCTATATAATCATTCAATCTGTTTGTTTATTCTATCTATTGGTCATGTTCTCTGCGAAAGGTACTCTCTCAAGGACAATTGTCATCAAGCTCTTTATTATTACATAGCCATTTAATCCCAGATCTGCACGGTTTTTAGGTGAAGCCTCGAGTCAATTGCTTACCAAGAATATTTGAAGAAGATTTTTGTTTTTTTTTACACTTCCTAAGTATGTCCAATTTGTTTTGAAAAGGCAGGATTCCAATCTAACAGTCAGAAAATATGGTGTTTGGCGTGGCAGTTATAATACTGTGACTATATTTCTCAACCATAAACTGACATGCGGTCTGACAAGCATAAAGTAGACTTCTGGAGACAGTGGGATAGAATATTTGAAATCAGAACTGGAAAATTTGGGACATATGAAGGCTATAAATAGTGGGCAGAGATTGGGCTGGTTCCAGCAGAGACTCAACTCCTACTAAGAACCACATAATTAGCCAGTCCCCGTTTGTTATACGTATAAATACTGGTACATAAAAGAGGCAATTTAAACCAGAATGATAAACAAGCCATGCCTCTGCCAGGGGGCTGCCTGGCACACACATTCCCTGTTCCCAGAGCTCCGTGAAGCCCTGGACAGGGGAAGGCTGTCCTTGGGGAACTGACAATATAGCTGGGAAACAAAACGTTGAGACCCAAACACCCACACAGGGCAGTGTGTTCATTGACATGACATGGTCAACTTCACTGACCCTTCATCCTATAGGATGATGGTAGAATGACGTCACACAGGCAGTTTTAGGATGACCACGCCTCTTCCCAGTGGGAGAATCCACTTTCTGCCCAGACCCATTAGGAAGTTAGTCCCCTTACTAGGCTGGCCAAACAATGCTGGGGTTAGAGTAGGCAGAGAGCTGGGGCAAAGAGTAAAAGCACCAGCAGGCAATGCACAGAGCATATTTGAGGGAAGTTATGCTTTTTTATTACTCTCACATTGTTTATTAGGAATAAGGTATGGCACTTCTCTGCAAACTATAATAAGGACCCTGATACAAAACTTTGACCACTCCAATACAGGACAATGGACAAGATGTGTGGGGCATGAATTTATCAGGAAATGACAGGAAGAGTCCATTTGATGAGCCCTATTCATGGCTGGTAGATACCAGACACAGGGCTAAGCATACCTCCTCTCTTAATCTCAACAGATCCTATGATCGTCTCACCTTTTACAGGTAAGGACATTGGGGCCCAAGCTCACACAATAAATTGTGCAGTCCCCAACTGAATTCAAGTCTTCAAATTCCATGAATCCCAACCTAACACCCTGGCAAGAGGCAATATATATCAGGAAGGACCAGAACAGAGACTATTCTCCCCACCTTACGCTTCTCCACAGCAAAGCATCAGAATCACTAAGGAACGTTTTGCAAATATATAGGCTTTGGCCCCAGTGTGGAATTTCTGATTCAGAGGGCCTGTATCTCCATATTCTGAAGGAGCCCACCACCCCCATGCTCGTGATTCCCATACACACTTCCTGTTAAGAACTTGACAAGCCAGCTGTATCTGGCTGAGTTTTCACTTATTTCTTAATGAGAAGAGATTAGAAATCAATGTTTAATATTACCATTAAGCATTTGTTATCTACGCAGTATAAATCCACCTCTGATGAATATGCAGTAACGACTGAGTAGCCCTAGATTCATGGCGGTGGTTCAGACATACTCTAACCACCTCTCAAGATCTTCTATTCGGTTGACGTCTACTCTGGGTGACACATTCTTGACTACTGCAATAAGCCAAAGTCAGATTAAGCCAAAACTAGGTTAAAGATTGCTCCTTAGAGAATGCTCTGAGGATGGCCAAGTTATGAAAAACTGGGAGAGGCAGCAGCCAGTGGTGTACATGTAGCAAACACAACTCAAGTGGCTTTTGGTCAATGGAACATGTCAATTTAAAAAGTATGGAACATACAATTGGACTAAAAGCAAAAATTCCCAAAGTACTCAAAATATGAAGGCAGAAAGGATGAAGGAAACAGATGGGTCCATTTCCAAAGTCTTCATTTGAAATTTTTTGGTGCTGTGACCAAGGAGATGGGTATGAAAAAGAAACTGGACCAAAATATCCAAGTCCGTATTTCTGTATAACCCAAGTCTCAGAGGTTAGCCATTGTTTACTGCCTTACATGTGCAATTGAAGAACGGAGTAAAACACATTACACTGGTCTCTTGGCTTGATGACAGAAAAGAACATGATGCCAAGGGCAATTTATATTCCCAAACTGTCTCTGCTACTCAGTGACTTAGGTCAAAGATTTGACTCCAATGCCTTGATTTCTCAATCTGAAAATATGGGTAGAGAGCAAGAAGGGGGCTCTTGGTAGATGAGAGACACCACATTTGTACTATACTTATGCTCTAATTGCAAACTACCCACAGTTATGTACATTCTGTTTTATGTGCTTTATACGAGTCAGATGTGGAATTCCCTGCGGTGGTGGTTGTTTTAACTCTCTAGAAACTTGAAGGGAAGTTAGAACTAAAAAGAAGCTAAAGAAATAAGGCTTAAGAATTAAATGTTTCAAATATTTTCCTCCTTAATTTTCTTTGTAGAGAAATGGAAGACAGACTATCATCGGTAGGATGTATTCAAGTGAATCATAATCAAATGTGTGTGTAAAACCATCGGTGAGGCCTAGCTGTGCAATTAAATGCCTAATTATGCTTAAAGAGCCCCTGCATTCTTTACTCCCTGACTGCACCCTCAGGAAAACACACAGTAGCCTTCTGTCTTGAAGTACGGGTTCTTTAAAGTGTTTAAATGGCATGAAAGTGCAACTGTGTGCCCAATTAGGGGTGCAATTGCCGGGTCAAAGCATGAAACTCAGCCTATCCCCTGCCATGCTGGGTCAGCTCTCCAGATCCTCGTTACCAACCCAAAGGGCCATGTTAATCAGCTTCCTCTGTCATCCTGGGGCTCGGTGAGAAGTATTGGATGCTTTATCCTTTGTCAGTTTTAGAGATGGTACAAGGGAGAAAAAGTCAAACTTTGGTGCTTCCTTCAAGGGCTTTTATCTATTTCCTCAACTAAGAGATTGAAAGTTGTCCTCAGATATTGCCCTGCTGCATAGGGTGAGTACTGAGGAAAGAAGAATAGGAACCTCCTTTAACTGCATCTCTGAATACTAATTCTGGTCAGGCCTCTCTTCAGCTTATTGAACAGAGATTAGGGACTATCACAATATACTCACTACTAGGGACCCACAGCACATGTTCTGAAAAGGTAGTGTAGTAAGGATTTAGAATTTTCTCTTATTTGGAAGTCACAGATAAATCTTTTTCATCAAAAGGTCTGGCATTTGTTGGTCACCCATCTCCCCAGGTCCAGCTGCCTTCCACAGATTTTTAAGTAACTGCTAAATCAGGTCATGGTCAGTGGGGGAGGGGCGGTTGGGCTGGGTGGAAAAAGCCAGAGTCAGAGGTTAGACAGCCCCACCCCTCAGGGCAGCTAAGAAGAGGGTCCCAGTGGTGGAGAAGAGGGAGGGGCTTCGACATGGCAGGTGGACGTGTGAGGAGGCGTCTGGGGAGCAGGCAGGAAGAGGAGAGTTGGTGGCAAAACAATCTGTAACAGCCAGAGGAGAGGTGCTTCAGAGGCAGAAGAACTTCAGGCTCTAGGGAGACCATTGGGATGGCAGGATTTGAGTCCCAGAGGACGTGGTGAATCCAAGGAATCAAAGAATGGTCCAAAGCAAAGCCAGGGTAAGAAGCCAGAGAACTCAGTGCTGGACCAGAGTATGAGGACAGGGTTTGGTCATGAGAAACGAGACAAGAGTCCAAGCATTGGGAATTTTTACTTTAAAAACTTTGAAGGACCTACTGTAGAGCACAGGGAACTCTACTCAATACTCTGTAATGGCTTATATGGGAAAAGAATCTAAAAAAGAGTGGATGTATGTATATGTGTAACTGATTCACTTTGCTGTATACCCGAAACTAACACAACATTGTAAATCAACTATACTCCAATAAAAATTTTTTAAAAAATAAAAACTTTGACTCAACACCTACTGCGTGTCAGGTGTTGATTACAGTGGTCAGTGTTGATAATACAACAGTAAACCAACAAATAAAACTAATGATCAGAAGGCAACCTAAAAAGAGGCTTGGGATACTGAACACACGGTTGTAGTAGACTCAGGGAATCTTTTAGCTCCCTTCGGAGTTTGCAGATTCTGAGATAACATGCAAGTGGTTTCAGCTACAGGAATCCCAGTGCTATCAGAGCAGTGCTCCAGCAGGCAAGTCAGGACCCCGACTTACTGGGAAATGTTTATGACTCTTCCCTCCTATTTGTCCAAGCTGCTACTTTTCTACATTCCCAGTCTTCTTTAAAAAAAAAAAAAAAAAAAAAAAAAGAGGGACTTCCCTGGCAGTCCAGTGGTTAAGACTTCGCCTGCCCATGCAGGGGGGCGTGGGTTCAATCCCTGGTCAGGGAGCTAAGATCCCACATGCCACACGGCCAAAAAACCAGAAAAACATAAAACAGAAGCAATATTGTAACAAATTCAATAAAGACTTTAAAAATGGTCCACATCAAAAAAATCTAAAAAAAAAAAAAAAAAAGAAAAGAGAAAGAAAGAGGAAGGAAGGAAGGAAGAAAGAAAACCCTGTCTTAACATGCCTCACCTCCTTCCGACTTGGTTTAGGAACAAAAATCCCAGCTGTTGATATTTCATGCCTTGTCATGAAACAGGGCTGACCTCTCACTGGCCGAGGTGTCCTCCATTGTCTGGTGGGCTCACAGAGCCTGTCCCACAAACCTCCTTCTTGCTTTTGCCAAAAGAGGTTCATGTGACTGAGTCACGAAAAAAAAAACAAAACAAAACAGTTCAAGTAGTAGAGGCCAGTCCCAGACTCAAAGAGAAATGCAGTGGCCAAGGCGCAACATGAACAACAAAGATGCATTTATATAGTAAATCTAAATAATTATTTGGAATTCATTCTTATCAGAAATATGCAACCCTCATGGGCAGTACTCATGAAGTGGGAAGGAGCGGGCTGTACAGTAGCTTGCTTATACAGAAATCAACAAAGTGCTCAGTAAACTCTTTTTTTTTTTTTGAGGGGATCCATTTGGTCATAGTTACTGGTTATTAGTGGATCTGACATATTCATATGATTTTTCCCAGGCTATAAACACCGAGTCACAACAGTGATGTGGCTTCCGCTGAATTAGAGAAACGAAGCTGGAGAAGCTGCTATGCTGAAGCTCATTAGCATAACGTGAGGCAGGGTACTAAGGCAGAGGCATTCAATGCATGGAAGTCAGAATCATCTAGAACTAGGTTCTGCCTTGAAGCTTCACCCTACGTTACTGCAAACATCCCATGGGTTAAAAAGGACTGAGGAAATATCTGGGGGTACCCTGATACACTGTGACACAGAGGCTTCCTGGGCGGATTCTTGGTCACCCACAGGCAGCCAACAGCACTGACCCCGCCCCTGACACATCAAGGGCCTCACGTCAGGCACCTCCGTTCAGGTTCTCATTCTCTCTCCGTTGCGTTACTCAGTGGCTTCCTGTTGATCACCCCACTTGCAGTATTTCCTCTTCCTCACAGACACATGTGCTAGAGAAATCTCCTAAAAACCACACTCTACTGATGCCACCCCATTGCCTAACAACCTCAAGGACACATCTCTACTTATTAACGATGGTAGCTGCCATGTACTGACTGCTAAGCTTGTGCTTTGCCTTGGTTATTGTCATTCTCACAACGATACAATATGAGGTAGGATGAGGTAGTCCCTTCATCCATTCCGCAAACAAGCATGAATAAATCCTTACTGAGGTCATCAGCAAGAAAACTGAAGATCAGAGAGTTTCAGGCATACTCCCCAACTGACTTGTAAGTGGTCACGTTACTATTCACATGCAGTAGCATCCAATTTGATGGCTGGGGATCTCTCTACTCTCCCAGACTACCCTAGTGAGAAAAAAAAAAAAAATGCAAACTCTTTATCTGGCATTCAAGGCCTTATGGAGTCTGGACCTAAGATGTCTCCAGTTGGACTTTCCCTGCCCATATCCTTTATTTTGGTCAAAACAAATTATATACAGGGCCCTGGAAATGACCAGCTTCACAATAGTGTCTAGCACTTCTATTCTGGTCCTACTTCACAGGATGCTTCTTTCCCATGTATTGATAAATTCCACCCACCAGTCCCAGGCATGAACTGTTAAAAAGTTACCTTTGCCACCACACCTTCCTTGTAAGCACACCTGCATCACAAACACACCAGCTAGAAGTGACTTCTCCTTCCTCTGAACCCCCGAGCAGCCTTGTGACACTGTCTCATGGCTTGTGTCATGAATGGGCATACCACAGGCTCAGAAGTCAGAAGGACCAAGGTTTAATTCTTCACTTTTTCACTTACTACTTAAACTCCAGGACCTCTGCCTCCCTGTGCTGTAGGACTGTTTTCAGAAGTCAGTTATGAAACAAATGGAAAAGTGCTCAGCACAGCCTGCCAAGGAGCAAATGTCTATTATTATTATTAGAATTATTATTAAAATTATTTTTACCTACACATTATTCTGTCTTATGACCATAAGCTCCTTGACGAGGGGGGACTACCTGACTCAGTCTTCTATCCCCACTGTGATAGGAGTGGCACACAGTAATGTTTGATGAATGAATGACAGACCTGATGGAGTTTCCAATCTAATTTCAGGTTACAACTGATACCAAAGATCTATATACAATGCAACTGCAACAAGAATTTAATGAGGCAAATACATATATGCTTCTGAGTTATTGTTTTGTTTACTTAGATGAGTAGGGTCCAGGATCCATAATGTCACAGCTACAGTTAAAGGAGAGAAACATGCTCAAAAGATACCTCCCATCCCCTATACATGGATGAAGGAGCACTCACAAGGTTTGGGGAGGACAGCAGGGGTAGCAGAAGCATCATCATAGTAGGTGGTAGGAATAGCAGCCAAAATTTACCAAGCACTTCAGTAGGTACCAGACAATAGTTTAAACGCTTCACGTGTGTTAACTCATTGAATCCTCACAACAACCCATGTGAGGTAGCTTCTATTCTTTCCCCATTTTTAGATGAGGAAACTGAGGCAGAGAAAAATTAAGTAATTTCTAAGGTCTCACAGGATGTGGTAGAACAGGGATTTGAACCAGAGCCCAGGTATTCCACACATCGTGGCAGAGACAGTCTCAATGCTGTGCTGTCCCACCACACTGGAAAGGACACCAGTCCATCCAGACCCCAGGAAAGGCTCCTGTCCCTGATCCACCAGTCACCACACGAACTGGGCTGCTTCCTTTAGGAGATCCCGATGCCATCAGTGGGGTGGAAGGAAAGTACTGACGTGAGAGTACACTAAGCACACTAAGATGTCTGTGAGCGAAATGACCCGCTCAGATGGCGCTTCAGAGTACAGGTCAAGGGCTTTGTGAGGACCTTGGAGAGCAAGCTTTCTGAAGAGATCACGGTGTGTGAGGAAGCAGATACAAGCTGAGGCAAAAGCATAAGGGGTAGCAGCCTTGCTCCTGGATGAGTTCCTTCAGGAAAACATATACAAGCAATTTGATGACCATGTTTTTAGAGTCCCACATTGCTTTAGGCATCAACTAGCCACAGTTGAGGCTCTAGAGCCATTTGATGCTGAGGAGTTAATATTGAAATTGCTGCTTAAGCTAGTTAAACATAATGAGAGCTCTTCCTGATGGAAACCATGAGGAAAAAAAATAGGCCCACATAAATGCAGCCCAGAATGGCCGCGACCATTCGTTAGTATCGCTCTCACATAAACCACCCGTTCCTGAAGGGCCAGAGGCGACCACACTCTGGGGCATGAAGGTAATGAATTTCAGAAGAAGGAATTTTGAAAATCCTTCTTAAGGTTGCCATAGGCTGGAACATGATGAATCCCTGCTCTGTTTCACTAAATATGTGAAAGGTGGACCTTCTACTACAGGGTGATCTGTGCGCCAGTGCAGGGTCACAATATGAGTGCCTGGCTGACATCTCAAGTCTGCAGAAGACAGCACTGGGCTGGCCATTTCACTCGCTAATTTAGACCAACTCCTGGACACGCTTTCTTTCATCCAGTTGGCCCTAGAACATGGATTTTCAATGGAATGACAAAGAGGGCAAAAATTGGCTCTTGGGGGATAAAAAAAAAAACCTTACTCTTTGTTGTATAAATCACAGATATACATAAGGTAAATAAACAGATATAGAGTATATCTGTGGTATTAAAATTCCGTGGTGAGCGAACCCATTGGGGAAAAAATACACCTCCTTGTGGGAGTAGGACAAGAATGAACCCACTTTTTTAAACACTGGAAGAGAGAAGCACAAAGAAATTGGAAAAGGTTACTGATGGCAGAAGCAGGAAGACAGGAAAAACAATATTACCCCATCTTCAGTTTTTGCCAAAATCTACCCATAGTCTCTAAGGACATGACTAGAGCCTACATCCAGGTCCTTCTTTAGTATGGCTCGGTCCAACCAGCCATCATCAAATAACATAATGGAGGGATCCCACTTGTACAAATGAGGACAAACCCAAAGGTCAGCTGTGCCCTGCAATTTGGGAAAACATAATGAGGTCTCAGGAGAAAACAAATCCGATGACACCTTGATCTTGGACTTCTAACTTCAGGAAATGTGGGAAAAGTTAACTTCTGTTGTTGAAGTCACCCAGTCTATGGCATTTTGTTATTGCAGCCCTAGCAAACTAATACACCTGCTATGGTATCCATGGCAGGTATTAGTTCATTCCTAGTGCTAACTCATACCAGGTTCTCCTCTCCTGGGCACAGGAAGACAATTCCCCCAAATCTAACCAATTTGGTGCAAGCAGAAGTGACATACGACATTTCTGGGCTAAAACATTAAATTGCTGTGTCAAGGCACTCCATAACTCTCTTCCATGCCACGGTGATCAACGAACATGAGGAGATGGAGGTGCCAGGAGATGGAAGTAGCCAAGAGTCCTAAACCATCACTTCCCTGGAGAACTGGCTTGGGTCTGCAGGGGACATTGTGTGAAAGAAAAATACGCTTTGTTCTGTTACGCCATTGAGATTTTTAACTTTATTTTTTAAACAGCATGACTTAGCCTATCCTTACTGAGGTACCCACCCTACGTACGTTTGGGAGAAGGCCTCCTGGTGGTACTGGGGTGTCTCCCTGTGGGCCACCTATGACATGAGACATCTTCCCTCTAACAAAATCATAAGGAAATGAAACAAACTGACAATGAAATGAACAGTTCAAACAAAGGGGCTGATCCACATGGAGAATCAACAAACCAGAGACAAAGAATAAGAATCTGTCCACGTTTCTCTACGCTTGTCAAGTTGGGGGAGAATTCAGAGGGCATGAGCAGTCAGGGGCCACAAAAGGGGGGGGGCCCATTTTGGCATAAGGCAGGGCAGGCCAATGGGTTCTGTGGTGGCCTTAAGGAAATGTCAAGACCTTCTCTGGTTTCCTTCTCCCCAGGAAGGCCCTTTGATTCTTGGAGTTTGATTTCCTAGTCAAGAATAACTCTTCCCACAAAATATATACACCATCGAACACTGTAAATAGATTTCCTGGTACATGTCAATTTAACTGTGCATTTAGCTAGTAGAATTCTGACAAACACCTCAAGACTTCATTACCCCAAAGGGCACCAATTATGCATGTTCCAAACTTCCACAAAGAATTCCACATAGACTAAGCCACCAGTATAACCCAGCTTTATGACACAAAGTATGAGAGGATGACGCCCTCAACTTGTTGGTAGATTTCATTAAATGTATCCTCTTTTCACCTATGCTTTTTTGTTCATTTCTTAATCCCTTTAGTCCTCTTCTCAACACCATGATTGACTTATCTTTTGCTCTTGACACTTGATTTCTGTCTCATGTGGAAACCCAGCAAGGTGAGTCCAAGTCGGGTCCTATAAAAAGGACGCTTGGGCCAAAAGGTCAGGAGAGGCACTTGACTTCCAAGCAGAGTTCCACTTGCCAGGCCATGTGGCTTCCATACGCCCTTATCAGCGACCAGACTGAGCCCTTATCCTAACTGGTCTGCCCAGAGAGGGGACCTTTCTGTAATTCGCACAAAGGTCCTTGTGAGCTGGTGATGGCTGTGCCCCACATCACACACCCCTTTCCAAAGCTTTGACTTTTCCCTCAGTGCCATATCCACACTGTTGTGCACATACTTCAAAGCAGACAGTCCCTGTAACAGGGCTGTTCCATCGCCATTGGCTCAGGCATCACTTCTGTGAGTGGGTTTTCCCTGGCATCTGGTGGACAGACGCCATACCCACATCATTACTTAATTCTGTAGTTCTCAACATTACCACCCAAAGGGGCAATTTGGAAATTTGTGGTGGTGGCTTTTGGGGTTCTCGCAACAATTTGAAGCACTACTGGCTTTAGAGAGCAAGGGCGATGGATGCTAGCTGTCCTGCAGGGTGTGGGGTGGTCCTGCACAGCAGAGAATTGTCCCTCATCCTGCGTGATTCTCAAATGTCCCTCCTAATTTCATGGAGCTGATAAACTTTCAGACATTCATGCAAATATAAGCTAAATGCGTGCCACGTGCTAGCCCCTCTTTCAGGGGTCCTGGGTGAATGAAATTCTCTGCTCCCCGGAGCTTATAAAAACCTATTATAATTTTCTGAGCCTGGAACCTGACCCAATTTTACATACAAAGAAAGTACTTTTGCACTGTCTTAAGATCCCATTATGTTTCCTGAAATGCAACCGCCATACAAATTGAGGGAAAAATTTTAATTAATTTTGTTCTGAAGTCCGCCAAGAATTGTTCACTGTATCAGAAAACCACATCGCCAGTTGCATCACTCCTCATGACAACCAAGCCACCAGTATAATTTGTCTTTCCAGTCTACATTTGCACCTGTGCCACTGACAGGGACTCTATGACTAGGCAAACAACAGACTCCTTCATGAACTTTTTGCTCATAGCCATGCCCAAACACATTCAGAAACAGGTGTTATTTTATTGTACATGGCTTTCCTTTAGTTTCAGCTACATCCTAGTTAGGATATTATATTGTTATTGTTTTTTTAATGTGTGTGTGGTTGGTTATATTATCAGTGAATCTCATTTCAAGATGGCAAATGTAATGTAAAAAATGGTGCCTTTCTTTCATTGAGGGGGCACCGCGTCTGATTAGCTGAGCATCCATTCCTTAACCACTGACGTACTCAGCCTCCCAGCTTTCAGTGAAAAGCCTCTTCCCCAACAATTTTCTAGAAAGCCTTTTGAGAGCAAGAGATCCCTCATATCTCCCCTTTCTAAAACTTAGAGTCCCCTTCATTCTAATGAATTGAGGAATACCTTCTCAAGGAACTATATCCAATGAAAGTCTCAACACATGGGGTAGAAAAGCCCATGTGGTTATTTATAGGGAAGTTAGTGAAAAAAACCTGAATTCCATACACACTAGTAACTTTAATGTCAAGTTAGGTAAAATCCTGAAAATCTCACATTCCCTAATTCGATACAGTAAGTTATTCACAAAAATTAATAAAGTCACAGGGAAAATTCTTCTTCAGAGAGCCCTCATCTCTGCTCTTCAGGTCTTTCAACTGATTGAATCAGGCCCACCCAAACTATTTAGGACAATCTCCCTCAGAAAAGTCAACTGATTATGGTCTTTAATCACATCTACAAAACACCTTCACAGCAACACCAAGATCAGCGTTTGATTGAATAATGGGGTGATAGCCTAGCCCAGTGGACTCATCAAAAGACCGTAACAGTCCACCCCTTGTCCACTGGGCATCCGTCTCTTAAAATCATAATCTCCAAACAAAGAGAATAACAAAGCCATACCTCTGTCTACCACAGTGCAACTATCCTTCATATAACTGAAAACACACCAACCCTTTCCCCAGAAGAGAATGCCAGTTCTTGGGGAAAGTTCATACTTCTCCTTTGATGTCCTGTTACTGAAACACTGTGCTATAACGTTCATCATTATTAATAACGTTTATGTTAGATGGTAAGAGGGAAAGAGAAAGAAAAAACCAAAAATATTTGTTTAGTGTGTATATAAATATATTAATAACAAAATAAGGACAAAATAGCTGGTAACTATTACCAGCTATAATATCCTCAACTTCAAAATGAGAATGACAAGGCGCATCTCACAAAGTTGCTGAGGGAATTAAGTGATGTGATGTGTTACAAGCACTAGATTCTAAATATCATCATGAGCGTCAGTATTACTACTGGACGGGCACCTGTAACGGTATTAAGGTGAGGACCGTGACTCAGAAGAAAAGGGAATTAAGAAATGACTGTTTCTAGGGCAAAAGAAAAAAAGAAAACCAACAACAGAAATAAAACCTTGGTGAAACATACCGATTTCTTGGATGAAAAGACTAAATACTGAAAATATCTAAATTATTCTCATAGGGTAACAGAGAAACAGACTTCCATTTAGAGAGCAAAACTGTCCTTTGATAAGCAAAATACCTAAATAACATCTTTAGTTGGAAATAATCGGGCCTCTTTCCTCCTCCTCTCCAGTCATATCCCCCCACTAGCCCACACAGAGGGACCTCTGGATTAAAATAAAGGAGGGAGAGGGAGTGTCCGTGATTTCCCTACATGAATATGTTGAGAATCTGGAGGACTGGAGACAAAGAAAGAGACAGACACAGACAGCCAGAGACAGACAGACAGAGCTTGAGAAAGAGACCAGGAAAGAAATGAAGGCTCCTAGGGCTGGTACAGCTGTGCACAAGAGGACAGGCAACGAGGCGCCAAGGGGGTTTGAAATGCACTTGTCAGAACCTCAAAATTTTCCCTAAAAATGAGTTTATTATATGTAAATTTTAACCCAATAAAGTTGATTTTTAAAAAATTCTATGATGATCTTAATTTTTATAAAACGTAATATGTTAGAAAAACCTGGAAGGAAACAGCAAAATATTAGCAGTGGTTATTTCTCGGTAGTAAGAGTATAAGTGATGCTTCTATGAAGCAGTCCTGTATTTTCAGTTCCTCAAGTAAGTGTACCGATTTTTTTCAGAATCGGAAAAAGTAAAATCTTACTGAAAGAGAGTAGTTTTTCCACCAAGCCCGTGCTCAGTTCAGAACAGTGTTGACCCCTTAAAACCTACCAATTTCAAATTAATATCGGTTCACAGGGAATGATCCATCTACTGTTTTGATTGCTACCCAAGTTCCAGTTCTCTTCAAAATCTCTGTTTGCCTTTGAAATTAATCAATAAAGCGAATGAACAAGGAGCAGTAAAAGCATTCGCTCCTCTTGAATAGAAAGGGCAACAAACGGAAAGACTCAAGACTCGGGTTTCCAGACAGCTCTGCTAAAGAATTCACCGTGGCCTTGGGTGAGACACTTCCCCTCCAGGCCACAGCTTCTTCAGCTATAAACTGAGGGCCGTGAACGGGATCATCTCTAAGGGCCCCTCCAGCATTGACATTCCAGCATTTTACGTGCCCCTCGGGGAGGAAAAGAAAGCAAAGCAGGAATCCATCGCTGAGTCATCTCATCATGGCACTGTGATAGAAATCACACCTCAGACAGCCCCCTTCTCTCTATTTCTCTATTTCATCCTCACCTTCTCAGCCTTCTTTCTCTTGCCAATCACATGGCAGTAAAACTTATTTTTCACTCCCAACACTTCAGCTATTCTGGCTGTTACTCCGAGAGTTCAGTCCTTATTGGTATCTGATTTTGCTATGGCACTCAACAGAGGTCTAAATATTTCCTCCCTCTCCACTCCAGCTTATTCCAGCAAAACTTCACACCCTCTCCTTTGCTGAAAGCTTCCCCTGCCCCTCCCCGCACTGTCCTCCCTGCTATTAATACATAAATGCGTGGGAGGCAGCCTCCAGGCTAGTTCCACTTCTGCTGTCACAAAATGATGCTGGCATTTAAGAAAACTCTGCGTGAATGCAGGGAGGCTGGGGGAGTGGGGGTGGAGGCCCTGAGATCTTAATGTAATCATGCTCATTTTAAGATTTACAGTCATTTGTCCTTGGCTCCATCTTCCCAGAAATGACTGGCACGGGAAGCTTTTTCGAAGGGCTGTTGACTCAAGGCTCACTTGGCGGGTCTTGGGGGGATCATTTCAGTTACAGTTTCATCTGCCAAGTTTGTATTCCCTGCTGACCCGGGTTGGATTTTAAATTTCCATCAAGGCCACCTGCCTGGTGTTAATTAGTTATGGTTCCTCATTTTATATGCAAACTTGTTTTAACTTGTCTGTGAACTGGCGTAGCATATTGGGCAACTCCCCTGGTTCTACTGTACAAGCAGCCGTCTTAGCTGACCCAGCTATTTGTACTTGAACAGAATGATGTAGCCAGGATGGTAGAATATCCAGCAAAAATCTGAGGATGACCATTGCAAAATCTAAGTAAATCCCAATTCCTATTTTTCTCCTATTGTTTTTTTCCGAAAATCTTGAACTTATAATTTAGGATACTTTTTTCTTATTCCCCCACCCCGCATACATGCCCTATACTCCTTAGTAATATACCTTATTACTTATACATAGGAGAACATTACAGAGAAACACAAACCTATTGTTTTTAATGCTGCTCTAGATATCTCTGTAGGTTTCACCCATTTGTGATGTCTTCGCCAACTGACAATTATTAAATCAGATCAACTGGTTTCCTCTTACTTTACCAGGCACTGGGTGGAGGAAATGATCTTCTCAGACCAACTAGCTTTCCTTTAGCACGAAAAATCAAAGGCAAAGTGTTCTTTCCTCCACTGATGTGAGCATGTTCTCAGAAGACATATTCTGACCAGATAACATTCAGAAATTTATCCTAAATTTTCCTTCAATCCACAGTACAAAACTAAACAGAAGCACATTAGAATGGTGGACATAACAGCCTACAGTATAAAGATCTGGCATTGACACATAAATAAAGTGAGCCTAGAACTTTGGAAGGGCTAAGAATCCCTCTTTTCTGCAGGGCTCAGAAAGAAAAATTGAATCTGAGGGAGAGTCAGGAGTCACTGGCTTTCAAAGAAGAGCTTGTGTCTGTAGGTATTCCGAGGTTAAAGCCATTAATTCTCACATAATCTTGGACCAGCATTAAATGGAGGTGTAGAAAATGAACTGGTACTGTTGTTGTCACTTTACATTTCCTTGAGTTGCCTGTCATAGAGATTTCCTTATCATTGTTAGAAATGACCATTTCGAGAAGTGACAAGAAGCGTCATCTTCACAGAAGTGTTGTTGTTTTTCATGTGCCCCAGACTATCTGATTTTATGTTCGACTGTGCCAATGACTAAATCCAGGGCTAAAGTGGCTGGAAAGAGAGGGTATGGAATTGCTTTTCTGTCATAATTTAATGGACAATTTTCTGGGCGCTAAGTATTAAATGGTTTTAGGAAATGATGAATGGCATCAGCCTCGGGAGTTGGAAGGATTCCATTTCTCCAACTGCTCTCTTTTGGATCCACAAATAATCTGGGATTAGCTGGCAACAGGAAAAGCCATTGGCCAGGGCCACCTCAGCTTCCCCTCGGGGCTCCTCCTCCCGGACACAGAGCCATGGGACGTCTCCAGATGAGGGAAGAAAAGAAGCTGTGACATGCAGGTCAGATCACTCTATGGTGCCCAAGTCAGGTTGGAAAAAAGCTAGCTTTGTGCCAGATGATAAACATAAAAATGTAATATCTAAAAGCAAACGTTCTTTTGTTCTAAACATAAGTGAATTACTGAAATGCAGTTTACTGAAGAATTTTCACCTTTTGGAAGGTAAAAATACTGACAGGTCCTAGATACTATGGTCCGTATATGTTTTTATATTATGCATGTGAATGCATATGTACATTATATATGTATTGCATATTTATTAACATGCATATTAACAAATTATGCATTCTTCTAGAGGTAATGATGAACTAAACAATTACGTACACTGTGTTGTAATGAGTGTGTACTGGTACGTACCGGTTAGACATAGCTCTAATAATTCCCAGCACAGCAGCAGATTCCAACCTGTCAAATCTACATTCAGCCCTTTATTGGAATTTTTAAAAGCAATGTTGTGTGATTAGAGAAGAAAACAGTGATTCAGCTCAACTTGTAGTACTATGTACCTTCACTCGATCAATATTCTTTTCAAGGACAGATATATTTGCTTACTTTCATGGCAAGTGATTACACATTCTGATCTTGCCCTATGCCAGGTACAACTGTTGGACACATTCGTGCTTTTGCTATTCCTGGGGCTCTGGGCTGAATTCTTTTTTCTTCCGAGAACCAGAATTTTCCTTTAGTACGTATCATTTGCCTTTGAAATAGTCACCATTTTGCTGTCATTTTTCCCTCCTAAATCACTTTATTCTCTGACTTACTGATCTCAAACCCTTTTAAAAAATTCCTACTTTCTACTTCCTTCGAATCTGTCATTTATGTAACAAAAGTGCTATTTTTACCCTTGGATCCTATTAGATTCCCTACTGAATCAAAAAGTGTCAGATTTGTTACTAACTAGAAAATCATTTATAAGCATGTTACTTCCTTGCTCTGAATCATTGAATATCTGTGTCATACTTTGCTTGAAAGTATGAGGCAGGGGTTAATTTGTCATAAGTAAGCTACCATTTGACTTAAATTCAGCTTGTATTTCTTAACTTTCAGGTTAAAAATATCATACTCCTTTTAAGAGTTCATTTAAAACAAAGGGGGATGTATGTGGGTGGGTGGGTGGATGGATGGATAGAGAGACAGAAGACCCTTTAAAAAATAAAGCAGATTCAGTAAACAGAAAGAAGGGCTATTAAAAAACAAAAAAACTACAGGAACTAAGTGAGTCAGTTATTCGACACTAATGTCGAAGAAGACAGTATGTTAGAAGTATACCCTAAATAAACATGGATAATTATTGGCTGGAAGGATAATCACAGAATCCATATTTTTAGTTTTAGGGAGGGAAAAAAAAGACAGAGAGGAGAAGCCACTTACTATAGATAGCCATCCTCTTAGACACAAAGAGACTAGTGAGCTGATATCAATGAGTAGAATTAAAAAAAAAAAAAATCAACCATCAGCCAAACTACAAAATAGTAATTAGCATGAGAACTTAAAGTACTTGGCAAGAAACCATGACTAGAACCCAAGCTTGACTCTTAAAGTAATTACACAGCTATAGATGAAAAAATAAACTGATTTGTACCTTAATATTTGTGTTTCTTTAATTCCTGGGCTGTATCTGTACAGTATCTCTGAGCTTCTAATTATAATAAATGATTAAATATTTACTATCAGAGCTTGTATTAAGTCCCTCATCTGGCCACACTTGGGGAAATTCTAGCACACATATAGAGGTAACTACCTTAATTGCAGGTAAAATGTCTAGGGGGAGTCTTCCATTGAACTGGCTTTATGTGACAGCAAATTTTGCAGACAGACATATAAAAGAAGGAATAAAGCCTTAGTCCATTATGTAAATCGCTGAAGATAATACACTATCTTTTTTTTTATAGCTTGGGATTAAACTATTTATCCACTATCAAAGGGGTCTTTGCATTGTTTCTTCAAGAAATGGTAATGATTAGTTTTTATGCATTATGGATTCTCTGAGTTAAGTCTCCCTAGTGATTAATACTGTGCATTTTCAAAATAGCTTCTCAGCATGGCCTGAAAACAAACCACCCCGCCAAGGAAACTGAAGCTATGAACACCTGTCTCTAAGGACAGAGTCAACTGAGATAACCAGGACCTTGGAACATATAGTGAGGTGACAAAAAATACTTTTCCTTTAAAGATTATTTTAAAGGAAACAAAGGTTGCATTTTTTTCAGTTTTGTTTTCTACAAACTATATTTTCTACAAAAAGCACATGTGGCTTTTTCAAACGAAGATAAAAGTCAGAAGAATTATTTTTCATACCCATGTAAAAGTCCAGAAAGCAAAATGGCCTTGACTGGCTGCCTCTCCCTCAGATGGCTATGGCATGTACCACCCTCCTCTTCGTCCCACCCTCTCTTTGCTCCTTCTTCCTCTCATTCATTCACAGAGCTGCCTTAAAGAACTTAATACACTATTTATAGGATGACTTAGGGTGAGAAACACTGGTCGCAGCAAATAGCTAGTATATCTAGGATGTTGTAAAAGGTATACAACTTATTTATTTGTGTACAAGGAAATCAAACAAAAATCTCAATGTAATCTATTCACTAGTTGTCAGGAAAAAAAGATTCACCTAAATTGTGTGGTACTGAATACACAGAAACACCTAAGCAACCTAAAGTTTCACTCATTAGGGACTTCCCTGGTGGTGCAGTGGTTAAGAATCCACCTGCCAGTGCAGAGGACACAGATTCGATCCCTGCTCCGGGAAGACCCTACATGCCGCGGAGCAACTCAGCCCGTGCGCCACAACTACTGAGCCTGCGCTCTAGAGCCCGCGAGCCACAACTACTGAGCCCACGTGCCACAACTACTGAAGCCCACGCGCATAGAGCCTGTGCTCCGCAACAAGAGAAGCCACTGCAATGAGAAGCCTGCGCACCGCAACTAGAGAAAGGTCACGCAGAGCAGTGAAGACCCAACGCAGCCAAAAATAAATAATAAATGAGAAATTTTTTTAAAAGTTTCACTCATTAATTGGCACCTATAACACAGACCCAGTTTGGGACAGACTTCAAAATTTGGCTTAAACTTTGCATGGCCTTCCATTAACAAAGGCTTAACAATATCTATATACTAAACGATGACAATTCCACCACATGTAGGATTTTTCACTATCTTTTTTAAAGAAATGGTTTTAACAGCTCGTATCTCCAGACCATGAAGCATAAAAAAATTTCATTTCTTACTTTTCTTCTTGGTTAAAAAAAAACCCTTAGTTTTAATCAGCTTTAACAGTAATCAAGCAATTTTCCAGGAACCTGACTCAAAAGCTCTGCCTAATATATATCATCCGAATGATTATATTAATAAAAACCCAGGTAATGTGCTTTATGAATAACAGATTGATTTCAGATTCCTATAAAACCTAAAGCAATTTCATAAAAGTCACCATTGTTGGGATTTAGTGTGGTTTCATGCTTTTCCTCCATCAATCCTCCAGTGGGTGGGATTTATCTTTTTACGTGAAATGCATGACAAAATATTTGACTGGTTATCAATTCATTAAGAAAGTCATTACATGGTTTTTCCAATGAGGTTAGAGCAAAATGATTTTGGAATTTCCAGAATTTACAGAAATGGAAGGAAGCCTGACCAACTTTGAACTCTGCTCAAGGAATAAAAAGTGGGATTGATGCCATTTTGAAATGTCGGTGCATATGTGTTTGCCAGGTTCTCTTCTTGCCAACTGCAAAATCTCCTGAAATGTCATCCAAATTTGATTAAAGACAGGTTACTCCAAACTCACTCTTTTACATCCATGTAATAAAAATGGGTACATGTTTCAAAATTATTGACAGGAAAGTAAAATAACCAAAACCAGGTGAAAGGTTGGGACTAACTTTCTCTCTTTAGGGAAGTACAGTAGATGTCCCACCTAGTGTTAGCACACGAGGAATAATAGGTACTCCAGGAAAAAAAAAAAAAAAAAAAAGTAATGGCTATTTTACCATGTTATCTTAACTGTCTCATTAAATAAAGTTGCCCTCCCAATTTAGTGCTTCTGTGAGGTCAACCGATCCTAGAAACACAGATGTGGTAACCTCAGTGTCCTAGACCATTTTAGAAGGAACAAGAACTAATGTTTGATTGTTCAAAAGAGAGGAATTGCTGTGGAAGAAGCACAGTGAACTGTCTAGAAGATCATTAGATGACACTGAGCTCCACTGGATGCCCGACTACACAGGGCTACAAAGACATCAGACGGTGCATGGCCCCTCCAGGCACTCACAGTTGGACGAGAAGGCAAACAGGTCATATGAGAAACACCAAAAATAAAGGAACATATGGAATTTCTTAGGATCGCTGAGGAAGGAAAAGCTATCACACAGGTAGATGGGGGGCAGGGCAGGCAGCAGAGCCTTGAAGGATGAGTAGAGCTCAGATGGACAAGAAACCAAAGGGTAAGGGAAACACAAGTCACACGGAAAGCAAGACCTAGAAAAAGAAGTAGCAATTTCCGCATAGAAGAGAGAGCCTCTCCTTTGTCCAGACTGTCTTTTAGTCTCCAACCCCCCCCAACCCCCAGAGCAAAGAGCAGATGTTTTTACCGTCCAGTCTAGTTCAGATAATGTCTCCCTCTGGAGTACAGGCTTGCTTGCAGATCATTCGGAAAGGCTGGGGCGTCCTAAGCCCCCCTGTTCCTCAGCAGTGATGCAAACCCAATTTGTGCACGGCATCCACCTGAATTACTCCGTGTCATCCCTGGGGGTCTTGCGGGGCAAGGGAAACCTACACAGTCATGAAGCTCATGCTACTTACTGTGCCCTGAGTAAAAGAGTCCTTTGTCTCTCATCCAGGAGACTTGTGTCTTCTGCCAGCACCCATGAAACTGTGGCAGGCAAGCCTGTTAGCTTATAAGTAGGGTAAAATCTCAGACCACTCACCATTTTTAATGGATGGGTAGTGAATCAATCCATTGGGTGAGACAGCAAACAGAGAGGAACGAAATAAGAAATTTGGGAGAAAGATGAGCTTGATTTTGTTCCCGTTAAACTTGAAGCAGTTGTGGAGGCAGGGAGTTGGCAACACAGATCTGTATTTTATGAGAGAGGTCTGGGCTAGAGATACATATCTTAAAATTATTAGAATCCACATGGGAGTTAAGACCTTGAGGATGAAAAACCATATCCTGGAGAACACCAATATTTAAGTGGTAGCTATGGGGGTACAGTCTATAGGAATAGACAGAATGGAATGAGGATACTGTGTCTCTTGGAAGCCAAGAAAGTGGAGAATTCCCAGGAGGGAGTAATCACCGGTGTAATTAGGAAATTTCCAATAATAGAAAAACTAAAATCCCACTCGATTTGGCACGTAGCAAGTCACTGTTGTCCTTGCATGACGTGCTGGTGGTCCTGGATCTGTCGGCCTTTAGCTCCCCTCTTACCCTTCCCCTCACTCTGTGTTCCAGATGTCTGAACCTGCAGGCTTCACTTCCCTGGCTCCAATGTCAGCTGGTCTCCAGCTGGGCTGAGTATAGCCAATGGTTGGCATGGATGAGAGATTAAAAGACGAAGGGAACAGAGAGGTCAGGTACTTCCGCTTCTCCTCTCTGCTGTGGATAGCGTGTCTGTCAGTACGTGGGCTGAATCCCCTCCATGGCTTCAGCTCCCACTGGACAAGCCAACCAATCCAAGGGTCATGCCTCCTAGGGTCATCTGCAGGCCAGGGTCTGAGAGCACCATCTTTACTTTGTCCCTCCATTCCAAGTGTGGGAGTAGCTTCCAGCTGTGGCCACCTCTGGGATACCGCACCATCCTCTGTCTGGTTTCTCAGTTACTCTACCACCCACCTAATCAATTTTCCCGCTTTATATTTTCTTTGTAACAAATCACTGAAGTTGTTCATTTTTGCCTGGTTGCATCCTGATTAGTAAGAACAGGTAAGAACGAGTGGTAAGAACAAAAGCCAAATCTTACGGGTGAAAGCATGGAGAAAGAAGATGCCGACGACCAATCGAACAGATTATTCTTCGAGTAGTTGAGCAAAAAGAGAGACTTGATGGTAGTTAGAGAGTTGGATATGTTAAGCTTGATTCGGGGTTTAGATTGGGTAAGACATGAGCTTATTTTAGGCTGAGGGGAAGATGTGTAAAAAGAGTGAAAGAATAAAAGGTAGAGGAATTGAGGGAGTTTGATTAATGGAGCAAAGTCCCAGAAGAAACAGGAGGAGGTGAGGGGTTTCACAAGGTCCAGATAACAGGTCCAATCCAGCTAACAGGGTTTTTTCCCCCAATGTATCAGAGAAAAGTGGCTAATAGTTCAGTTAGATCAACAGGGTCTATCTGATGGGGAATAAAGTTATGTCATCAGCTACCCAGCTAACAAGTTTGACCCCAGCCTGAACTTGGTACCTGGAAACCAGCAATACAAAGGTAAGGACTGATGTGGCTATAAGTCACCTTGTAAGTAAAGTGGGTGAAATTTTCTGGTGGACTCAGTTTCTCCCAGAAGTTTGAGGCTTTGTTGAGTTTAGAGGTGAAAAGGGGGGCTGGAGGAGAGTGATGATGGTTTGGAATTCCTCTGTGTGGGGAGTAGAAACTGGCCCAGGATCTCTGAAAGGATTGATGGGTGATGCAGAGGGCCCAGCTGAGATGGGGAGAAGGAATCTTAGTGGTACTGATCTGCATAGTTTTATAGTTTGTTTTTCCCCCCTCAGATATCAGTTGCCGCCTTTTGGGAGCAGGATGGCAAATCCAGGGTTGCGGTCTTGCAAGAGGAGCACTGCGGGAGGACAGGACTGCCGGAAGTCATAGATGAGACAGTGGTTTGGGCGGTCTACCGTGGGACAGAGGCAGCATAGACAGAAGAAAGAACACACAGGGTGGCACGGGTGGGCAGGACTGACTTCCCATCCCAGCTAAGGAAGCTTGGGCAAGCGACAACCTTTCTAAGCCTCAGTTCCTTCATCCAAGAAGTGAAAATAGTCCCTACCTCAAAAGGTTATAAGACTGAACAAGAAAACGTACATACAGTGTGAATTAAAGATTCTGACACACACAAAGAACTTAGCGAAGAACAGTGGAGTGGGATATTTTCAGTAATTAGATCCCTATGCAATTTTATACTAAATCTGTCGATCTCTCTTTGAGGATGGGTCTCAATCAGAGAACAATTCTGAAACTTCTCTAAAACACACCATGTCAGTTTCCAAAACAGGCCCATTTCAGGCCACCCTGTGGCTCCAAACTACACAGGAAGATGCTGGTGAGACTCCGATGCACCGTCCTCTAGAGCAGCGGTCCCCAACCTTTTTGGCACCAGGGACTGGTTTCATGGAAGCCAATTTTTCCACGGACCAGGGTTGGGGGCGGGGATGGCTCAGGTGGTAACGCGAGCGATGGGGAGCGACCCAGAGCGGCAGATGAAGCTTCACTCGCTCGCCGTTCACCTCCTGCTATGCGACCGGGTTCCTAGCAGGCTGCGGACCGGTATGGGTCTGCGGCCCGAGAGTTGGGGACCCCTGCTCTAGAGAAAAGAGAGCTGTTTGAGAGCTCTATGTGAAGATTAGACTCTACAGGGAATATGGGTCTCTGGGGAGCCACAGAACAGGCAATTCAACTGGGGCACAAAAATGGACCAGGAAAGATCCTCCTGGGCCCAAAGGCTGAGATTCAGAGCTAGTGGAGGCATCTAGGAAAACAATCAGAGACACATCATCTGACGGTCCAGCAGAACGAGGGTTCCGGTGAGTCTCCCTTCCTGCAACTTATTTACCCCAAAGTGATCACTTGCTCTGCTGATTGCCCAGGCTCCTTCCTAGCTCTCTGCTTTCTGCCTTCCAACAACTTTTTTTCTCATTACCCTAACAGAGGTAAGAAGATTCCCCATAGAGTCGTCATTCGCAGATGGACCAGAAGACAGGAAACCCACATAGAACAATTTCATTTGTTCTAACAAGTTGTTAAGGATAAAATTATTGCCTCAAATGAGCTTTTTGGAATTAAGCTTGTGGGCTTACTTCATTTATAAAGAACTGTTCTGGTTCTTATTTCTATAGTAAGTAGGAGTTAAGCGAGCTCAACAATACTGCACATTTACCTATTTCACTTGCTTTCAGTGAAAAAGGAATAATATCCTCAAATGTTTGAAACCTTACAAAGCGGAGAATTGCTAACGACTATAGCCTTACCCCTTTAAGGAAATTTAATGATATGAAAATGACACATGTCATCACTAATTCCTGGGAATCAGAGAGAAAATATACAAAAGGCTTAATGAACAGATGAAGAAAGGAAACTGGTAACTGACATTTCTGGCTCGGGAATACGACCATCCACAGAAGGGCTACTGGCCAAATCTTCTTACACACCGAAAATACTAAAAGCTTCACCCAGAGTCAACAAATGCCACGTTCTGAGGAGTGGCGTCTTAGGGGACAGATCTGTTAACCATCAGTGGGCGTTTTTCATCTCACCGCTTATGGCACGCAAGTTAAAGAAGGCTTTGTGTACCTGCTTTCCAGCAGAAGCCCGAGCCCCCTGGCACAGGAAAGCCGGTCCTGCCCTGGGGCCTGGGACAGATAACATATACACACATAGTACGTGGACAAAGACACACACAGCACAGTCTTCAAACACTTTCCTTCAGGCTATTTCCCTCCATTTTAGACTCACCGAAGAAAAGCTGGAGTCAACTGCAGGTCAGAAGGATGTGACAGAGAGACTTTCTCCTTTGGTTTTGTATTGAACATAGATTTGCCTCTTCAGTAAAGTCAGAATGGTTTGATAGCTTTGCCAAAAGCCACTCTCATACTAAAGAGTGTACAGAAAGGCAGTTTACAAATAGTCTGACAATGGACCTAGAGATTATCATACTAAGTGAAGTAAATCAGACAGAGAAAGACAAATATCATGTGATATCACTTACATGTGGAATCTAAAATATGATAAAAGTGAACTTATTTACAAAAGAGAAACAGACTCACAGACATAGAAAACAAACTTATGGTCCCCAAAGGTGGGGACGGGGATAAACTGGGAGTTTGGGATTAACAGATACACACGACTGTATATAAAATCAACAACAAGGAGCTACCGTGTAGCACAGGGAGCTATAGTCAATACTTTGTAATAACCTAGAATGGAAAAGAATCTGAGAAAAGTATATATATAAATAACTGGATCACTTTGCTGTACACCTGAAATTAACACAATGTAAATCAACTATACTTCAATTAAAAAAAATTTTTTTAATGAGTCTGACAGCGAAGTTCCCTTCATGGTATGCCCTGTTTACATACCACATCTTAGTGTCATCCAAAAACAACTGACATCTGCTTGATGCTCTTATTAGCATGTGCTATAAAAGGCCAGATTTCTCCAGCAGTAAGGACAGGGTCAGAGAGGGAAGGACAGTGGGAGCTGTTCAGGTGCCATGACAGCCACCACTGCACCCACTCCTGGGTACATAGTTCTAAGATACATAGTTCTAAGCATCTCCCTGCGGGGAAAATGCTACTAAAGTTGAAAAGGTACAGCAGAGGGCAGACGGAATGACTCAGAGCTTCCAGAACGAGACCCTTATGTTGACCTCACTCTCCCGTTGCAAATCCACAGTAGTAAAGACCCCAACAAGACGAACCTCCCAGAGCCTTTGCTTACAAATCTCAGCATGGGGTAGAAACGGTCCTTCCTGAGCTCCTGGATGCTTCGGGGAAATTTTTTTCACACCTGGTCTTAAAACCCATTCAAACTAACTCATGTCTCTGTCAAAATCCAATCTTTCTGTCTGGTCTCTTCTTAATACTCTGTAATGACCTACATGGGAAAAGAATCTAAAAAAGACTAGATAATATGTATATGTATAACTGATTCACTTTGCTGTATACCTGAAACACACTGTAAATCAACTAGACTTCAATAAAATTTTTTTAAAAATCCAATCTTTCCATAGCGTCAAGACAATGCTTTTTTTTTTTTTTGATGTGGTGTTAATTTAAATCACATAAAATAGTGCCTGGCTTATACTAAAGACCTTACAAATGATAAGGTCTTTGAATAAAGGATAAAATGATAAAATAAAAAATAAACTGATATTTTTATTCAATTAATCTGCCTTTCCTGAAGTTACCAATATAAATTTTACCTAAAAAAGTAGGAAATGTTTTACTTCCCTTCTCTACTGATTGAGCATTACCTAATTAATGTCCACAGTCCAGGTGCCTTTATCTATTCAGTGACTATTAACCCCTTACCGGATATACCTTTTGCAAATATCTCCTCCCATTCAGTAGGCAGCCCTTTCATTTAAAACAATGCTTTTTGAGTCCTACATTCTTATTTAACACTATGCCAGAACGTAAGAAGATATTTACGAAATGTTACAAAGCAGAAAACTGACCCCAAAACCAAGATAGCAGCAGAGTCGCCTGGAATGTTCCTCTACTTTATTTTAGCTATGCTGTTTACGAACACTGCACTTATTTTTTTTCCTTCCCTTGTTTCCAGGGTAACCAGTTCATTTGGTTGGGGGGCCGGAAGTAGGTGGGTAGGGGAGGCACAGGCAAGAAAACATTTTTGAAGTGATGCATAGCATGAAGTCAGCCTGAGTGAATTTAATTTGCTGTGGCAGTGCAACAATACTGAAAGGGTGTGCTCGACCCTAGTCCTTTTGGATTGTTTCTGACTGAGTAATTTGAGGAGAGTTTCTTCATAATGGTGCCTTTTCACACAGCAGGACTTTTGAATCCCACCTGTAAATCAGGGGGGTCTGCGGGAATTTGTCTGTCTTTTCCCTCCCCTTCTCTTTTATCTCTACCTCTTTTTCTGTAATTTGTGAAGATAAAATAGTCCTCGTAATTCTTTAATACGAAAGAAGATTGGGCTGTTCTGCCCTGAAAGTGGCACATTAATTGTGATCAACAATTTGCTCACTGAAATTCAATCTCAAAGATATTTACCCTACCTTCTTCTTGAAAAGGAAAAATGCCTCTCTGAAATTCTTGGTCTATAAGAAACAACACTAATGTTTTAAATTAAGATTTAGCACTTACTTTATGCACCTAGCCTAGACAGGTGTATGCTATATACACAGATGAATTAGGCTATTCACATTGTTTAATTTTCTTAAACAACTTGTAATTATTTCTCCGACTAAATATAAAGATGAAGTGTTCAACTGGTATTAATGCAAATGTATATTATAAAATCACGCTGCTATATCAGTCTGCATCAGAATCAATTCTGTATTTGTGTCTCAAGTAAACTTTAAATTGAAGTTATGAAATGTTTTGACTTTGGATCACAGAATCAAGCTGTTTAAAAAGCATGTGTATACATACATACATACACACACACACACACACACACACACACCATACTTTAATAGTATTTACAATGGAAACAACTTAAATGTCTATTTCAGATTGGTTAATAAACTATGATATATCCACACAACAGAATACCATCCAGCCACCAAACATAAAACTGTAGAACAATGTTCTTTGTCATGGAAAGATAATACCACCGCAAACAAGAGAACACCAACAGTTGCAAAGGAATATACACAATATCCCATTTCCATTAAAAAACATACGGATCCTTACACATACGTAGGAGAAAAGGCTAGAAGATTTTATGAGAATGTTAGTAGTCACTGCCTCTCAGTGGTTAGATTACAAGTAAGTGTTTGTCTTTGTCAGTCCCAGACCTCATCCCCATCCGCAAATTTTACAGGGAATGGGATGAATTTTAAAAATCCATTATTTTTCAATAGTAATGACTTTTTTAACCAAGGCTGAGAGAGCTAGAGAGGCCCCACTAGCAAAGGGCCCGCTCACATCGAGCCTAAGTACGGGACAGCCAAACCAGCTGAACTGAACAAAACCTCAAAAGGTTAGGAATGAGTTAAAGTGTGTGCCAAGCCGTGATATGCACTAAGTAGAAAGGAAACTGGCTGCATTACTTGTGAGACAATTTGATTACTGCAGACCTAGCGCTCCTCTCCCTCCGTCTCTTAGATATCTCCAGGGCATCCCTTGGATGCTTTCTGGGACTTGGGTCCAGAAACAGCAAGTGAAGAGTGCCATGAATGCATCGTGCTCTTAAGCTGATAGAAATACTGGTTGTCTCTACTCGTGATGACCATTTTGATTAAGTTTTGTGTGTCCAAGGCATACTGTAAATTTCTTTGTCAAAAAGCTACAGTTGTAATAAAATAAGCACTCAGATACTTACAGATTAAATAAATTGTCTCAAAATGTCCCTTCTGAAGAAAAAACACTTTTTATAAGACACATTTAGCATGGCAGAAAGAAAGGAAAGAAGGAAGGAAGGGAGAAGGGGGGGATAAAAGCCTTAATGGAAAGAAATGTAAAGAAAGAAGATAGCCGGGGGTGAGATTAGCATACCATAATACCCCATACACTTGAAGAAAATGAGCCATAAGTTTATATTTAATCTTCTTAGTAGCCAATGCCACAAATGAAACACACTCAATTCTGTAATTCACAGCACTTCTAAGACAAAAACAAGTCAGAAGCACAGTAGAAACAAGAGGGCAGTTTCTCCCATGAACCCTTAATAAGAAGCACTATGTCACATAATAAGCAAAATTCTCAACAATACCCCCTAGGGTACATGCCTGCCTTATGGAGTTTTTCACAAGGGTCCACAATGTAGGCTGAAGGTGCCACGCAATTCACAGTTTATATAAGCAACTCAGAGGATGGAAAAGTTAAAACAGTGGTCCAGGTTCACAGCTCAGTGATCTTGCTTCATCTTAGGTTATGTTTTTTCATATGCAGGATTGCACGAACAATGCATCTTTTCCAATGCTCCATTATCAATTCTGTCAACCCAAGTTTGAAAAGCAGAGTGTTGCAGTGAACCTGATATGCTCTTCCCTCATACCAATATTTATGGTTAAAAGCAGACCTGCATGTTTTAACACTGTACTAAATGAAAAGTTGCTATCCTTTTTCATTCATGCGTTCCTCCAATCAATTAAAAGTAATTCAAGAAACACTTATTGAATCATTCTTATTTCCTAGAGATAGTTTGCATGGTAGGTTTACAGAGGTGACCGAAGCAGGCTTGGCCAAGGTGGGGTCCTTCTGGGAATGGCAAATCAACCTGGAGCAAGGTCAGTGCTATGACGTTTGGGGTTGGATAACTCTTTGCTGGGGTGGGGCGCCGGTCCTGTACAGTGTAGAGGGTTTGGCAAGCAAAAGTGCCTACAATGTTGCCAAATATCCCCTGCAGAACCACTGATCCAGAGAGCACTGACCCTAAGAAACAACAATGAATCAGTTCAGAGAGAGGACGTAGGGGTGCTGAGAGGATGTAAAGAAGAGGAACTACCCCAGTACCGTGGCCCACGAAGGCCTCCTTGAAGAGGTGAACTTTAAAAGCTCCAGGAGACAGATGTCTAAAAAAGGGTACTCCACAGAGAAGGGAACTGGGCTATGTATACAGACGGGGCCAAGCTCTTCCTCAAAATACCACCCAAAGCCAAGAGTATCACGCAAAAGGCACTGAAAAGACCACTAAAAAAAAAAAAATCAGCTAAGCACACCTTGAGAGTAATGGAACTTCCTATTGTCCTTCCTAAGGTAAAACAACCCCAAAATGCACCTCTAGTAACTGACTGAGTTGAATTTCAGTAGACAATTGTTAGCTGTGACCCAGTTAATGTTGGAACTGATGAATTAATACATACATTGTACCACAGGGAGTTAGTTAGTCAACATGCATTGAGATGTTTATACTTAAAAACATAACATTAAACAGAACTTTTTGCAAAACAATTACACCAATTAAAATAAAACACATCCAGTAACTAGATTGGCATCATTTTATTTTATTTTTTATTTTTTAAACAATGTTATTGGAATATAACTGCTTTACAATGTTGTGTTAGTTTCTGCTGTAAAAAAATTCAATCAGCTATACCTATATATATATCCCCATATCCCCTCCCTCTTGAGTCTCCCTCCCACCCTCCCTATCCCACCCTTCCTATCCCACCCCTCTAGGTGGTCACAAAGCACCGAGCTGATCTCCCTGTGCTATGTGGCTGCTTCCCACTAGCTATCTATTTTACATTTGGTAGCGTATATATGTCCACGCCACTCTCTCACTTCGTCCCAGCTTAACCTGACCCCTCCCCATGTCCTCAAGTCCATTCTCTATGTCTGCGTCTTTATTCCCGTCCTGCCCCTAGGTTCTTCAGAACCATTCTTTTTTAGATTCCATACATGTGTGTTAGCATATGGTATTTTTCTCATTCTGACTTACTTCACTCTGTATGACAGACTCAAGGTCCATCCACTTCATTACAAATAACTCAATTTCGTTTCCTTTATGGCTGAGTAACATTCCACTGTATATATGTGCCACATCTTCTTTATCCATTCATCTGTCAATGGACACGTAGGTTGCTTCCATGTCCTGGCTACTGTAAATAGTGCTGCAATGAACATTGTGGTACATGACTCTTTGAATTCTGGTTTTCTCAGGGTATAGGCCCAGTAGTGGGATTGCTGGGTCATATGGTAGTTCTATTTTTAGTTTTTTAAGGAACCTCCATACTGTTCTCCATAGTGGCTGTATCAATTTACATTCCCACCAACAGTGCAAGAGCGTTCCCTTTTCTCTACATCCTCTCCAGCATTTATTGTTTGTAGATTTTTTGATGATGGCCATTCTGATCAGTCTGAGGTGATACCTCATTGTAGTTTTGATTTGCATTTCTCTAATGATTAGTGATGTTGAGCATCCTTTCATGTGTTTGTTGGCAATCTGTATATCTTCTTTGGAGAAATGTCTATTTAGGTCCTCTGCCCATTTTTGGATTGGGTTGTTTGTTTTTTTTGGTACTGAGCTGCATGAGCTGCTGGTATATTTTGGAGATTAATCCTTTGTCAGCTGTTTCATTTGCAAATATTTTCTCCCATTCTGAGGGTTGTCTTTTCATCTTGTTTATGGTTTCCTTTGCTGTGCAAAAGCTTTTAAGTTTCATTAGGTCCCATTTGTTTATTTTTGTTTTTATTTCCATTTCTCTAGGAGGTGGTTCAAAAAGGATCTTGCTGTGATGTATGTCATAGAGTGTTCTGCCTATGTTTTCCTCTAAGAGTTTTATAGTGTCTGGCCTTACATTTAGGTCTTTAATCCATTCTGAGTTTATTTTTGTGTATGGTGTTAGGGAGTGTTCTAATTTCATTCTTTTGCATGTAGTTGTCCAGTTTTCCCAGCACCACTTAAAGAAGAGGCTGTCTTTTCTCCACTGTATATTCTTGCCTCCTTTATCAAAGATAACGTGACCATATGTGTGTGCATTTATCTCTGGGCTTTCTATCCTGTTCCACTGATCTATATTTCTGTTTTTGTGCCAGTACCATACTGTCTTGATTACTGTAGCTTTGCAGCAGAGTCTGAAAACAGGGAGCCTGATTCTCTCAGCTCCCTTTTTTTTCTCAAGATTGCTTTGGCTATTCGGGGTCTTTTGTGTTTCCATACAAATTGTGAAATTTTTTGTTCTAGTTCTGTGGAAAATGCCACTGGTAGTTTGATAGGGATTGCATTAAATCTGTAGATTGCTTTGGGTAGTAGAGTCATTTTCACAATGTTGATTCTTCCAATCCAAGAACATGGTAGATGTCTCCATCTGTTTGTTTCATCTTTAATTTCTTTCATCAGTGTCCTGTAGTTTTCTGCATACAGGTCTTTTGTCTCCTTAGGTATGTTTATTCCTAGGTATTTTATTCTTTTTGTTGCAGTGGTAAATGGGAGTGTTTCCTTAATTTCTCTTTCAGATTTTTCGTCATTAGTGTATAGGAATGCAAGAGATTTCTGTGCATTAATTTTGTATCCTGCTACTTTACCAAATTCATTGATTAGCTCTAGTAGTTTTCTGGTAGCATCTTTAGGATTCTCTAGGTATAGAATCATGTCATCTGCAAACAGTGACAGTTTTACTTCCTCTTTTCCAATTTGGATTCCTTTTATTTCTTTTTGTTCTCTGATTGTTGTGGCTAAAACTTCCAAAACTATGTTGAATAATAGTGGTGAGAGTGGGCAGCCTTGTCTTGCTCCTGATCTTAGTGGAAATGGTTTTAGTTTTTCACCATTGAGAACGATGTTGGCTGTGGGTTTGTCATATATGGCCTTTATTATGTTGACATAAGTTCCCTCTATGCCAACTTTCTGGAGGGGTTTTATCATAAATGGGTGTTGAATTTCGTCAAAAGCTTTTTCTGCATCTATTGAGATTATCATATGGTTTTTATCCTTCAATTTGTTAATATGGTGTATCACATTAATTGATTTGCATATATTGAAGAATCCTTGCATTCCTAGGATAAATCCCACTTGATCATGGTGTATGTTCCTTTTAGCGTGCTAAAGGATTCTGTTTGCTAGTATTTTGTGGAGGATTTTTGCATCTATGCTCATCAGTGATATTGGCCTGTAGTTTTCTTTTTTGTGACATCTTTGTCTACTTATGGTATCAGGGTGATGGTGGCTTCACAGAATGAGTTTCAGAGTGTTCCTCCCTCTGCTATATTTGGGAAGAGTTTGAGAAGGGTAGGTGTTCGCTCTTCTCTAAATGTTTGATAGAACTCGCCTGTGAAGCCATCTCGTCCTGGGCTTTTGTTTGTTGGAAGATTTTTAATCAGAGTTTCAATTTCTCTACTTGTGATCGGTCTGTTTATATTTTCGATTTCTTCCTGGTTCAGTCTCAGAACGTTGTGCTTTTCTAAGAACTTGTCCAGGTTGTCCATTTTATTGGCATAGAGTTGCTTGTAGTAATCTCTCATGATCCTTTGTATTTCTGCAGGGACAGTTGTTACTTCTCCTTTTTGATTTCTAATTCTGTTGATTTCAGTCTTTTCCCTTTTTTTCTTGATGAGTCTGCCTAGTGGTTTATTAATTTTGTTTATCTTCTCAAAGAACCAGCTTTAATTTTATTGATCTTTGCTATTTTTTCCTTCATTTCTTTCTCATTTATTTCTGACCTGATCTTTATGATTTCTTTCCTTCTGCTAATTTTGGGGTTTTTTTGTTCTTCTTTCTGTAATTGTTTTAGGTATAAGGTTAGGTTGTGTATTTGAGATTTTTCTTGTGTCTTGAGGTAGGAATGTATTGCTATAAACTTCCTTCTTAGAACTGCTTTTGCTGCATCCCATGGGTTTTGGGTAGCCGTGTTTTCATTGACATTTTTTTCTAGGTATTTTCTGATTTCCTCAGTGATCTTTTGGTTATTTAGGAGCATATTGTGTAGCCTCCATATGTTTGTATTTTTTACAGTTTTTTTCCTGTAATTGGTATCTAGTCTCATAGCGTTGTGGTCAGAAAATATACTTGATATGATTTCAATTTTGTTAAATTTACCAAGGTTTGATTTGTGACCCAAGATATGATCTATCCTGGAGAATATTCCATGAGCACTTGAGAAGAAAGTGTATTCTGTTGTTTTTGGATGGAATGACCTATAAATATCAATTAAGTCCAACTTGTTTAATGTGTCATTTAAAGCTTGTGTTTCCTTATTTATTTTCATTTTGGATGATCTGTCCATTGGTGAAAGTGGGGTGTTAAAGTCCCCTACTATTATTGTGTTACTGTCGATTTCCTCTTTTATCGCTGTTATCATTTGCCTTATGTATTGAGGTGCTCCTATGTTGGGTGCATAAATATTTACAATTGTTATAACTTCTTCTTGGATTGATCCCTTGATCATTATGTAGTGTCCTTCTTTGTCTCTTGTAATAGTCTTTATTTTAAAGTCTATTTTGTCTGATATGAGAATTGTTACTCCAGCTTTCTTTTGATTTCCATTTGCATGGAATATCTTTTTCCATCCCCTCACTTTCAGTCTGTATGTGTCCCTAGGTCTGAAGTGGGTCTCTTGTAGACAGCATATATATGGGTCTTGTTTTGGTATCCATTCAGCCAGTCTATGTCTTTTGGTTGGAGCATTTAATCAATTTACATTTAAGGTAATTATCAATATGTATGTTCCTATTACCATTTTATTAATTGTTTTGGGTTTGTTTTTGTAGGTCTTTTCCTTCTCTTGTGTTTCCTGCCTAGAAAAGTTCCTTCAGCATTTGTTGTAAAGCTGGTTTGGTGGTGCTGAACTCTCTCAGCTTTTGCTTGTCTGTAAAGGTTTTAATTTCTCTGTCGAATCTGAATGAGATCCTTGCTGGGTAGAGTAATCTTGGTTGTAGGGTTTTCCCTTTCATCACTTTAATTATGTCCTGCCACTCCCTTCTGGATTGCAGAGTTTCTGCTGAAAGATCAGCTGTTAACCTTATGGAGATTCCCTTGTATGTTATTTGTTGCTTTTCCCTTGCTGCTTTTCATATTTTTTTCTTTGTATTTAATTTGTGACAGTTTGATTAATATGTGTCTTCTCATGTTTCTCCTTGGATTCATCCTGTATGGGACTCTCTGAGCTTCCTGGACTTGATTGACAATTTCCTTTCCCATATTAGGGAAGTTTTCAACTATAATCTCTTCAAATATTTTCTCAGTCCCTTTCTTTTTCTTCTTCTGAACCCCTATAATTTTAAGGTTGGTGCATTGAATGTTGTCCCAGAGGTCTCTGAGACTGTCCTCAATTCTTTTCATTCTTTTTTCTTTATTCTGCTCTGCAGTAGTTATTTCCACTATTTTATCTTCCAGGTCACTTATCTGTTCTTCTGCCTCAGTTATTTTGCTATTGATTCCTTCTAGAGAATTTTAAATTTCATTTATTGTGTTGTTCATCATTGTTTGTTTCCTCTTTAGTTCTTCTAGATCCTTGTTAAATGTTTCTTGTATTTTCTTCATTCTATTTCCAAGATTTTGGATCATCTTTCCTATCATTATTCTGAATTCTTTTTCAGGTAGACTGCCTATTTCCTCTTCATTTGTTTGGTCTGGGGGATTTTTACTTTGCTCCTTCATCTGCTGCATATTTCTCTGTCTTCTCCTTTTGCTTAACTTATTGTGTTTGGGATCTCCTTTTCACAGGCTGCAGGTTTGTAGTTGCCGTTCTTTTTGGTGTCTGCCCCCAGTGGGTAAGGTTGGTTCAGTGGGTTGTGTAGGCTTCCTGGTGGAGGGGACTGGTGCCTGTGTTCCGGAGCATGAGGCTGGATCTTGTCTTTCTGGTGGGCAGGACTGCGTCTGGTGATGTATTTTGGGGTGTCTGTGAACTTATTATGATTTTAGGCAGCCTCTCTGCTAATGGGTGGGGTTGTGTTCCTGTCTTGCTAGTTGTTTGGCATGGGGTGTCCAGCACTGGAGCTTGCTGGTCATTGAGTGGAGCTGGGTCTTAGCGTTGAGACAGAGATCTCTGGGAGAGCTCTCGTCGATTGATATTACATGGGGCCGGGAGGTCTCTGGTGGTCCAACGTCCTGAACTCAGCTTTCCCACCTCAGAGGTCAGGCCTGACACTCTGCCGGAGCACCAAGACCCTGTCAGCTACATGGCTCAGAAGAAAAGGGAGAAAAAAAGAAAGAAAAAATAAACTAAAAAATAGCTATTAAAGTAAAAAAATTATTAAAATAAAAAAATTAAAAATAAAAAAAGAAGAGAGCCACCAAACCAGAAAACAAATCCACCAATGACAGCAAGTGCTAAAAACTGTACTAAGATAAACATAAAAATCAGAAACTAGTCTGTCGCATACAAAAAACCCGAAGTCTACAACTGGTCCCAAAGTCCACCTCCTCAATTTGGGATGATTTGCTGTCTATTCAGGTATTCCACATATGCAGGTACATCAAGTTGACTGTGGAGATTTAATCCGCTGCTCCTGAGGCTGCTGGGAGAGATTTCCCTTTCTCTTCTTTGTTCGCACAGCTCCTGGGGTCCAGCTTTGGATTTGGCCCCGCCTCTGCATGTAGGTCGCCTGAGGTCGTCTGTTCTTCGCTCAGACAGGACGGGGTTAAAGGAGCAGCTGATTCGGGGGCTCTGGCTCAGTCAGGCCGGGGGGAGGGAGGGGTACGGATGCGGGGCGAGCCTGTGGTGGCAGAGGCCAGCGTGACGTTGCAGCAGCCTGAGGCGCGCCGTGCGTTCTCCGGGGGAAGTTGTCCCCAGATCACGGGACCCTGGCCGTGGCGGGCTGCACAGGCTCCCGGGAGGGGAGGTGTGGAGAGTGACCTGTGCTCGCACACAGGCTTCTTGGTGGCGGCAGCAGCAGCCTTAGCGTCTCATGCCCGTCTCTGGGGTCCGCGCTGATAGCCACGCCTCGCGTCCATCTCTGAAGCTTGTTTAGGTGGTATTCTGAATCTCCTCTCCTCGCGCATGCCGAAACAATGGTCTTGACTCTTAGGCAGGTCCATACTTTTTCCCGGACTCCCTCCCGGCTAGCTGTGTCGCACTAGCCCCCATCAGGCTGTGTTCATCCAGTCCTCTCCCTGGGGTCTGACCTCCGAACCCTGAGCCTCAGCTCCCAGCCCCCGCCCGCCCCGGCGGGTGAGCAGACAAGCCTCTCGGGCTGGTGAGTGCTGGTCGGCACCGATCCTCTGTGCAGGAATCTCTCCTCTTTGCCCTCCGCACCCCTGTTGCTGCGCTCTCCTCTGTGGCTCCAAAGCTACCCCCCCTCCCACTCCCCATTTCCACCAGTGAAGGGGCTTCCTAGTGTGTGGGAACTTTTCCTCCTTCACAGCTCCCTCCCAGAAGTGCAGGTCCCATCGCTATTATTTTGTCTCTGTTGTTTCTTTTTTCTTTTGTCCTCCCAGGTATATGGGGAGTTTCTTGCTTTTTGGGAAGTCTGAGGTCTTCTGCCAGCATTCAGTAGGTGTTCTGTAGGAGTTGTTCCACATGTAGATGTATTTTTAATGTATTTGTGGGGAGAAAGTTGATCTCCACGTCTTACTCCTCCTTATTACTCCTTACTTATCTTGAAGCGTAATCCATCATTTTAAACAGTCACTTAATTGTTGTTTCTACTACCATAAAAATCAGCAATTTGGATGGCACAATTTCCTAAAGATTCTGGCCAAATTTTAAGTTTTGTGAATTTAGATCTAAACTTATTTTTTTTATTATAGATTATTTCTACCCTGTTTCTAAAAGCAGATTTTTGTCATTAAAACAGATGAGTAATAAATTTAAAGGGTTGAAGTGTTTAAAATTTAGAAGAAAATACAGATTCTAATACTTTTCTTCTCTTCCTATGTTTCATGCTTACTTCACCAGTTGATACCCTAACCATAATGCCAGATAGGACTAACTCTTAGGTTTTAGTGTGATAAAATGTAGTATTTTCATCCTCCTCATCCTCTTTTTATAATTGAAAAAACTGAGGGTCAAAAATGTTAATTGATTTTCCCAAGGTCACAGACAGTAATTGGCCAAGCCGAGAGTCAAACCCATACCTTCTGACTCCATACCAAAGGGTAGGTAGAGGAAGTACAGCATGATGAGCTTCAGGAAAGGAAGGATGGGTGGGAGATACTGGAAAACAACCTAACAGCACTGGGCACAGACCCAAAAGGAAGCCGAGAGCAAAACAGATATTTACCCTAACCCTATATTTGTAGGCCCTCCCAGAACACTACCTTCTAGTCAGTCAAAAAAGGGAATGGTAACAAAGGGTACTTTTGATATGGTAGACACTTTATATTTAGTATCTTTAATCCTCACAACAACCCTGCAGAACAGGTCTCACTGAACCTTATGTGCACATGAATCACCTGGGGATCCTGTTAGCTCTAAGCAGATTCTAATTCAGCAGGGCTGGGATAGGGACTGAGAATTTACATTTCTAACAAGCTCCCAGGTGATGCTGATGCTGCTGGTACTGGACCACAGACCCCACCTTCAGTAGCAAGTACTTTTATGCAGAGCATAATGGTCGCCTAAGAGGTGAGTTCAAATGCACGATTCTGGGCCCCATCCCCAGAGATGCTAATGCATCTCTACAGTTGAGTCTAGGATTCCTCTGGTTACACGTGTTCCAGGTCATTCCAATCCAGTGGTCTAAGGGACTATGGAGTCCAAAAGACTTGGATTAAAATCCTGTTTCTATTACTTTCCGGCTGTAGGAAAGGACCTTGAGCAAATTAAAACTTCTGAGCTTTGGTTTCCCCCATCTGCAAGATGGGGATAATAAAACATAGCTCATTGGATTGTATGGATGATTAAACACAATTATCTATGTAAAATAACTAGCATATTACAGGTATTTGGGAAGAGACAGTTATTGTAATGGTGTTGATGTGATCATGAAGATACACATTTAGTAGATGAGAAGCTCAGGTGCAGAGGGGTAAAATCACTTATTTGAGCTAATTTACTAAGCAAGATTTGAACCCAGATCCAAATCCAGAGCCATGTTCATTTCACCGCATCAGATCACAAGTACCAAGTTTTAGACAGTCACCTGCATTTATGGAAATCACTCCTTCCTCTGCCCCTATCCCGTTAGTTCTGCCAGGCTCTTCCCTACTGGACTTTGTTTTCTGCTTCTTCCCCTGCAAAATTCCCTCCCTGACCCCGCCACCAACCCTTTGGATTTTGTTCCCAGGGCTTGACCTTGAGGATTCTACAAGGACCCTCTGTTTCTCTGCCCTTGGTCTCCTGGGGCAAGGTCTCCCTCCCAGCCTGCTTACCCAGTTCAAGAGGGAACTTGTACATATAGAAAAAGATGATAGGTAGAAGACAAAATCTAATTTTGAAGATGCATACAAGTAGTTTTTGGATCTCAGTACAATGTGCAGGCCCTGCCTTTTACCATTCTTGGATCCCATTGGGAAATTTTATTTTTTAATGAACAATTACTGAAAGAACATCCATCATAGCTATAAAATATCTAGGAGAGAAGAGTCAAAATAGAATTATTTACCCATTGTACTCCAATACACGTGGGAGGAGTACCAAATATATTATGCAGGTAACACAATCCCATAATATACATGAAAAGAAAAGCCACAGACTTACATTACTACTGCTCTGGCTGAAAAGATATTTCGTGGAGGATTGAGATGCCTCAAAACGTCGGGAAACACCCAGGATCCTAAATAAGCAAATTGTTTTAGCATTTCTGTTCCAAGCAATAACATTCAATGACCACATGGAGATTATTTTTAGTCGCGATTTTATGGGAAAACTATAACTGGAAATAAAAGGAATATTCTAGCCATAAACATGACGTATCTCTTGTTGCACATGTTGGTGATGACAGTGAATGAGATCTCCAAGCAAAATAAGAGTTATGATGTGTGGTGTCAGCATAATAAAATAAGACTTTTCCTTCTCAAAGGTCAATTCTTGAGCTCATAAAGATGTACAGAATTTCATAGCCTGAAACTATGTTAAAGGGACACTGAGAACCAGATGGCAAGAGTTTTAAGAAAGGAAAAGAGAGCCTTATCCCCCTGCCTTAATTTGCTGCAGAACAAATCAGTGTTTGAAACTAGCTCTTCTCTCCAGTCTTTTTAAAAAAATGTTCACATACGTGAATTCTCTTGAAGAATGTGTCTACACAGAAAAAACACATAGAGAGTTAAGCTGTCATCTTAAATAGCTGGCATCGATCATTCTGTTTCTTCTTTACTAGGTACAAATTTAAAAGGCTATTCACATTATTTAAATAGCTCCACCTTTAGCCTCCATTTTTCTTTCCCTATACTGATACAAAGAGTATGACCAAGGATGGAAAAAAACGCAGTAGATAGAGGTAAGTTGGACTAAAATAAGATGTCTCCTCAGCTAGAAGAGGTCCATGGTTAATTTTGGGCTTCACAAGCACGCTGCCTGCTTTAATCTGTTATTTACAAGGTATATGACCTGGGACAAGTTACTTAACCTCTCTAAGCCTCAGTGTTTTTCATTTGTAAAATGGTAATAATATTCCCTGCTAACAGGGTTGCTGTCACCATTAAACAATGTAATGGATGTGAAAGACTTGGCACGATGTCTAGCTCACAGAATCAATTTTTATATATACACACAACCATTTTATTGAGATAAAGGGGTAAATTGTATGGTATGTGAATTAAGGTGTAAAATTCAATGTCTTTTAGTCTATTCACATATTCAAAGTTATGCAACCATCAATTTTAAAACACTTTCACCAAAAAAAAAAACAAAAAAACCTGTCTCCATTAGCAATTACTCTCTATTTCCCCACAATCCTCTCCCCCCCACCCTCCCATCCCCCACCTCACAGCTCTAGGCAACCACTGATCTACTTTCTGTCTCTATAGATTTGCCTATTCTGGACCGTTCATATAAATGGAATTGTATAACATGTGGTCTTTTGTGCCCTTAAAATAATGTTTTCCAAGTTCAACCAATTTGTAGCATGTGTTAGTACTTTATTCCTTTACATTGAGGATTAATATTCCAATGTATGGACATACCACATTTCATCTATCCATTCAGCAGCTAACAGAAATTTGAGTTGTTTCTACTTTGGGGCTCTTATAATGCCACTCTAAACATTCACCACATTATCACCAACACTTTTTGATTCTAGCTATCCTAGTGGGTGTGAAGTGTTATCTCACTGTTTTGATTTGTATTTGCCTGATGGCTACTGATGTTGAGCATCTTCATGTTCTTATTAGCCATTTGTATATTTTCTTTGGAGAAATGTCTATTTGGATCCTTTACCCATTTTTAGTTGGGTTGTCCTTTATTATTGAGTTGTATGAGTTCTTTATGTAGTCTAGACACCAAATCAGACAAAGCCATCACAGGAAAAAAGAAGCCATTCTCTGATGAATATAGATGCCAAGATCCTTAACAAAATTCTAGCAAACCAGATCCAGAAATAAAGGATTATAAATTACAACCAAGTGGGACTTATCCCATGAATGCACGGTTAGTTTAACATTGGAATATCAATTTACTTAATATACCATACCAATAAAATAAAAGACAAGTCGCATGATCATGCAGAAAAGCATTTGACAAAATTCAATATCTCTTGTGATGAAAACACTCAACAAACTAGGAATCAAAGGAAACTTCTTCAACCTGATAAAAAGCACCTACAAAAACCCACAGCTAATATAATACTTAATGATGAAAGACTGAATTTTTTATCCCTAAGATTAGGAACAAGACAAGGATGTCCATTTTTGCCACTTTGATTCAACATCCTACCAGAGATTCTAACCAGGGCAATTAGGTAAGAAAATGAAATAAAAGGTATCCAGATTAGAAAGGAAGAAGTAAAACACTCTCTCTTTGCAGAACACATAATCTTGTGTATAGAAAAATTCTAAAGAAGCCACTGAAATCTATTAAAAGTAATAAATGAGTTCAGCAAGATTGCAGGGTACAAGATTGATATACAAAAATCAATTGTATTTCTATACATTAGCAATGAACAATCCAAAAATAAAGAAAATAATTCTATTTACAATAGCATTAAAAGGATAAAATGCATAGGAATAAATTTAACAAATAAAGTGTAAAAATTATACTCTGAAAACTACAGGGAATTGTTGAAAGAAATTCAAAAAGACTTAAATAAATGGAAAGACATCTCATGGTCATGGATCAGAGGACTTATTACTGTTAAGATGTCAATACTTCCCAGGTTGATTTAGAGTATCAACAAAATCCCTATCAAAATCCCAGCTGACTTTTCTGCAGACATTGGAAAGCTGATCCTAGAATTCATTTGGAAATGCAAGGGACCCATAATAGGCAAAAGTTGGAAAATTTGAATTCCCAAAGTTCCCATTCAAAAGTTACTATGAAGCTACAGTAAAGATTGTGTGATGCTAGTATAAGGACAGACATATAGATCAATTTAAAGTTCAGAAATATACCCTTACATTTAGGGTCAATTGATTTTTGACAAAATTGCCAAGACAATTCAGTGGGCGAAAGAATGTTCTTTCCAACAAATTGTGCTGGGACAATTGGATATCCACATGCAAAAGTATGAAGTTGGACCCCTACCTCACACCATACACAAAAATTAACTCAGAATGGATCACAGACCAAAATGTAAGAACCACAGCTATTAAATTCTTAAAAAAAAAATAAGAGTATTTACATGACCTTGGGTTAGGCAATGATTTCTTAGATACAACAGCAAAAACAAGCAATAAGAAAAAATAGGTAAATTGGATTTAATCAAAATTTAAAACTTTTGTGCTTTAGAGGAAACCAAGAAAATGAAAAAAGAACCCACAGAATGGGAGAAAATATTTGCAAGCCATTTATCTGATAAGGAAGTGTATCTAGACTACTTAAAGAACACTTACAACTCAGTAAGAAAAGACAAATAACCTAGCTAAAAAATGGGAAAAGTATCAAAACAGACATTTCTTCAAAGAAAATATACCAATGGCTAACAACGTGAAAAGATGCTCAACATCAGTAACCATAAGGGCAATGCAAATGAAAACCCACAATGAAATAGCACTTCCTACCCACTAGAATGGCTAGAATTAACCAGTGTTGATGAGAATGTGGTAAAATTGGAGCCCTCCTACATTGCTGGTTGAAATGTACAATGGTATTGCCACTTCGGAAACATTCTGGCAGTTCCTCTAAAGGTTAAACATAGTTACAACAAGCCCCAGCAATTCTGCTACATTCTGCTGCCTCAGTGGTGCACTGGAAGATTGTGTTCTTATTCTCATCTCTGTGATGTTGACTCATCACTAATGACTTTTTCTTAGTTCATTTTTACCTCTTTTTTGCCCTTGGAAAGCCTGGAAATTATTCCCCAAACCGTGTTTCCTGAGTTATCCTCCCTTAAGAAGACAGAAGCATCCGGTTTTGGGATAACCATCTTCAATGGCCTCCAGCCCACAGGACTTTCTTAGGTGCTCCTGGTCCTCATTAATTGCCAGGTGGCAGTTTTATGAGAAAGGTTCAGGCTGATCTCAAAACAAATCAGTGCTACCTATTGATAGCACCTGCCCTCTCCACCACTAGGCAGCTCTGAGATTCCTTGTTGACCATCACCCTATCACCTTTCTCACTGTGGCCTTTCCAAATCTTTCTAGTGCTCCTCAAATGGCCAACCATTTCCACCTCATTCTCAGTAAATAACTTTTACTGATAAAATGTAAGTTATTGAATACAAATAAGCTCTTCCCATTTTGTTCCAGACCACCTGATTTCCTCATCAACTGCACTCATCGGTCTCCTACCAACTTGATGTTGGGACCTTAAGGTCACGGATTGTGATATTTTTCATGGTGATTTTTTCACCTAGCCCAGTGCTTTGCACGTAGGAGACAGTTAACTATGTAGTGCATAAATTAATAAATGAATGAATGAATATGCAGCAGTTGAAACAAATTCTTTACCATGGAAATCCAAGACCCCATCTATTTCACTGATATGCCAATCAGGAAGGTTCATTTAACACAGCTGAAAGATGGGCCCAAACCACATTCTGCCACATTCTACACCACTTACCCCCAGTCCAGCAGCAACGCTAACCTGGTCCCAAAGTGAGAACAGAGATTGCACTTCTAGTTTTGTCATTTCAGAGACTTAAGCCATACATCACACAACTTTTTTGGTTGCAAAATAGCTCCTTGTGGTTGTTCACAGAAGTTATTTAGCCCACTCTAAAGTTTGTTTCAATTACTTCAATGCCAGTTATCCACTACTTTCCTTAAGATTTCTATCAAAATCCAGCAAATCACCCTGGTTTCTTTTGAGGACATTCTGAGAACTAAAATAGTTGACTCGGTTTTCTTTTCACGAGAGACAGGCTTCTGTTTCTCTCCTCCCTTTCCTCCCCACCTGAATGCCCACGGAAAAGTATTTTAATAATGTCATTTGCTTCATGCAAGACCATATTTAGCTACTTGAAAAATAAGCTTCAAATCATTCTCATGGATTTGACATCTCTGCCACTGCCAGGACCCCTTGTACCTTCTCTGAAACCCCGAAAAGCCACCAGACCCTCTCCAGCAGTTCTGGAAAGGATGGTACAGGCTGGGGCCCATTCCTCCCTGGGGAAATGAAATTCAAAGTGAGAACACTATTTGCTTTTTGGCATATTTAAATTCTTACTCAAGCGTGTGGCCCGAGTCACCAGGTCGGAGAGGCTCCCTAGCTTGCATCTCTGAAGGGACTCACCTGCGCGTGATGCCCGGGAGGCCAAGTCACCCCGGGGGCGACAAGGCAAAGATTTACGGCTCCAAAGGGCTGCGGGTTCCTAGCAGCCGGGCTGCCAGGCAGCTGCCTCGGGCCTGGCAGGCTTTCCTGTAGTTATTCCTCCGAAGACAGTTTATGATTTGGCACATTTGCTTGCTTTTGGCAGCAATACAAAGGGCATATTGATCTTCAAAAGCCACTTTGGCTGTTGAAGGAAACAAAATAAGTCTCTGGATGGAGTACTCCTCCTGATGCAGTTCTTCACTTTGGATATTTGTAGGGCTCAGGTTTTTACCCAAGGAAACTCATTCTACCACGAGCAATTGACAACAGAAATCCTCTTCCACCGAAACCGAAGCGACGTATCACAGAGAACAACCTGAAGTGATGGTCAAGCAGGGCGAGGCCGCTTCTTAAGACGTTCCTGTGTCGTGACGTTGCCCTCTGGTTTGGGCGAGGGGGAGGCGGGGCTTATGAATTGCTTCACAGGTGAACGCACTTCCTTTCAAAGAGTTTTTCAAGCTTCCTGATTGATTCTCAGAGATAAGCAATCCCATCTTAAATGGCCACACCAGCATGGACAGTATAGGTCTCTATTCAAATATGCCTAATATTAAAATACTTCGAGTACTAATTATTAAGCTGGTGTCATTTACAAGTCAGCTTGCTCTACTAGATTGTGATTTCCCGGCAGTCGGGATCTCTTTCATTCATTTGGTGCCTGGCACATTGCAGAGGGTACTCAATTTGTTGGCAGAATAAATAAATGATATAAATAAGTGAACTTGTAAACATTATTTAGAATTGAGCAATAAAGTCTTCAAAACTTGGAGGACAAGCAACTTCTTACAAGAGTAACATCTAAAATAACCACACATGAATCACTTGGCATTACTGTAGAGCAGATGCATCGACTCGAGTTTAAACAGGCCGTCCTGTTACAGGAGGTACTGGTAACAAGCCTTACCCAGTTCTCAGCAGCGAATATAAGCAGCAGGGAGAAATTCTCTGAGTTCTCTCTCCTGGACCTTTGTTTCAAAAACACCATAAAGTCAACAAGTAAATTGTGTGTCCATTTTACATATTTTTAAGGGCCCAGTGGATATTAACTTTATCTTAGAAAAAAATCCAACTGTTGAATGAAAGAGAAGAGAATCTAACAAAATTAACTACTTAGGCCTAATTCTGAAATCATTAGTTTAAATAAGCTCACCTGCATTTCTTAGTCCCTTAACAGATTCTTGATACAATCAAAGGGGTGGTATGCCTGATTGCCACCACCCCACTCCCCCGCAAAGAGCAGAAAAGAGTAGATAAACACAGTGACAAGAAGCAGCCACATTGCCCTATCTTTTGTTAGAAATCACTTGTTCATAGTTAGATTATTTTCTTTGAAGGTTTATGTTTGCTGCACCTAGAAAAATAGATTGAAGAGTAGCCAGGTGAAATAAGCTAGGGCCTATGCAGGACATGTGTTAAAATTCGACCCCATTCTTTGTATTCATTGTCACCAGCTTAAACATATACTGCCAAAGAACCATTCATTGAGAATAAGCCAGTTGACAGCTGTTAAGTTATGTTTGCCAGAGTTTTCATGATTTACTTGCAATACGTGCTGAATACACAGCACCCCGGCATTTCCTGGAGTTTAATGCAGGAGAAAGGAACTCCACTGAAATGAAAAATCAATCATTTTAGAGGCAAATGGTAACTTTCTTTGAGCGCATAAATAAGCGCTGCTCAGCACTCCAATGTGATGAAAAATCATTGTTCAGAATCAATGGCCATCTTTGTGGAGAATTATAGAAGCTTTGGAACTTGTTAATAGACCTGAAAGTCTACAGAAGCTTAAACTCTCCCTAATCACCATTTCCATAAACCTGTGAAATGACTAACAGTTAACTTTCTCAGGTTTTCCTGAACTTCTTTAGCATCACCCCTTCTGGCCCATTTAGCTCGTTCAAGCCTGACAGTGGTCCATCATTTCCACGCTGGGATGTGGATTGAAGAGTTTACACTGAAATACAACATTCAAACAGGTGAACCCAAAATAGTCTCAGGTAAGGACCAATTACTTTTCTGGCTCCTAAGGGTTACCCTCAGCTCATTTTCACAATGAGACGAGAATCCATTGTTGATCTAACCTTCCCCACCCCCCCCCCCCCAAGCTAGGTTTTGATGCTATTTTCTCAAGAACTTCATTTACCCTTTCTTAGTTGCTCCTGTAAACTCTTGGTCTTAACCACTCTTGCCCTTCAAACATGCTCGATTCCTTCCAGGGAAAGTACAAAAGCACAAAAAGTTTTCTTCTACCCACTCTACCTACCTCTCATTCTCTGCAATCTGGTTTTTTCCCCCTTCCCTACCACCATTTTGGAAGAGTGGTCTATATTCCTGCACCTCTTCCTTACATTCTGCTTCCTTCCCGGCCCCTGGACTCTGGCTTTGCTACCAAATGCCCTGTGTAGCTTTCTAAAAATTCAGATGACAGATGTTCAGACCTCTCTTCTGGAAATCCCAGTTTAGTACATCCGGGCTAGGAATCAGAAATTCCTTTGGTTTTAAATGTCCTTAAGGAGGGTTGAGAAGAGTGGCCTTTGACCTCTGCGGTCTAACTTCTATCCCCATCATGATTTTCTCTCTTGAACATCCCTGATAACCTCTTGATCACCAAGTTCAGCTGCCTTTGCTGGGTCCTCATCCTCCTGTAGCATAGGCCCTGATGAATCCACTCTCCTGAAATGAGTAAGATAGAGCTCTCTTCAACTTTGATTGTCTTTTCTTTGTCTTCTTCCCCAGCAAGCTTTCTCCTCTGAGGTCCACCATTGAAGGTATTCTCCAATATTTGGACCCCGGCTTTCCTTTTCTATGTACATTCTCAGCAGAGGCAGCCTCAGCACTCATACGTAACCAGGCTTCTAAGTTCCAGATCTGCTTTTCCTACTATCAAGAGCAGAGCGTGGAGTCAGAATCCCCTGTCCCTGAGGCCACTACAAGGGAAGGCATGAAAACTCAGGCTTCAACCCTTCCTGAACATCAGAAATACTTATGAAACTTACTGAAAATTCACACATGCTGGTCCCACTGGCAGAAATTGACTCTGGAGGTCTGGTTTGAGACCCTACCTATAGCCTGTATTTTTTAAAAATGTGCATAGATAATTGTGATGTACACCAAAATTTCAAAACTCTGCTACATATTGGGATCAGAAGTCCAGCAACATTTACCCTGAAATATTCCAACATTCGAGGAAAAACATGTGTCATTCCTTGAACTATCAAGAGCAACTATGATTTATCATGTCAGGAGCAGCTCCAGGGAGTAAATCTAAGTTTAACCAGATGACACCAAGAGGCAGTTTTCCTGAATGCAACCAGACTCTTTTTCTCCCTTTGAGCTCAGGCTCAGGACATTGCTCCATCCAAACAAACCCAACTCCAAAGCCTCAGAGACTAATGGAGTTCCTTAATTAAGTTTTATCAAGGAAAAAGAGGTTACATCTCATCATATACAGCACAACTTGATTTTAAAAATCTTCTTTAAAAGGGAACCCTCATACACTGTTGGTGGGAATGTAAGTTGGTACAGCCACTATGGAAAACAGTATGGAGGTTCCTTAAAAAACGAAAAATGGGACTACCATATGATCCAGCAATCCCACTCCTGGGCATGTATCTAGACAAAACTATAATTCAAAAAGACACATGCACCCCTATGTTCATAGCAGCACTATTCACAATAGCCAAGACATGGTAACAACCTAAATGTCCACAGACAGATGAATGGATAAAGAAGATGTGATACATATATACAATGGAATACTACTCAGCCATAAAAAAGAATGAAATGATGCCATTTGCAGCAACATAGTTGCAACTAGAGATTATCATACTAAGTGAAGTAAATCAGACAGAGAAAGACAAATATCATGTGGTATCACTTATATGTGGAATCTAAAGTATGACACAAATGAACCTATCTACGAAACAGAAACAGACTCACAGACATAGAGAACAGACTTGTGGTTGCCGCGGGGGAAGGGGTTGAGCGGGAGGGATGGAGCGGGAGGTTGGGATTAGCAGATGTAAGCTAGTATATATGGAATGGATAAACCACCAGATCCTACTGTATAGCACAGAGAACTATATTTAGTATCCTATGATAAACCATAATGGAAAAGAATATTTTTTTAAAAAAGGAATGTATATATATGTATAACTGAATCACTTTTCTATACAGCAGAAATTAACACAACATTGGAAATCAACTGTACTTCAATAAAAAAAAAATCTTCTTTAAGCATTTTTATCTTAAAGTTACCCTCTGAAACAACTGCCAAAATAATCTCCCCCTACTCCCTCTCCCTCTCCTTCTGCATTTTGACAGTTTTTTGTGGGGATTGATCCACTTGTCTTTTAAAACCATGCCTTCTGAAAGTTCTCCCCCTGTGGGAAACATCAGCCTAGAGTGAAGGTTATGGCAACCGTGGTCACCATCTTTACCTGAACCCAGGTTCATTTTGGTAATTCGCAGACCCTATTCCTTCGTGTATGTGGTATACCTTCCAGTAACACAGGCCAGACCCATCAGAGACAGGAAGTTTAAGAGAGGGTTGGTAACTAAGCAATGGGCAGCTGTGAGGTCCAGAAGAGAACAATTAAGAAAACATCAAAGAGTAAAAGTAGAAGAGGATTGATTACTTATCAAGAAATGTATCCAGAGAAATTCAATGAGAACTGATGAATGCAGTGAAGCAATGCAAAGCATTAAAACAAAAAATCAGAGCTATGGTGAACAGAAAGCTAAGTTGAATGGGGGAAGGACCAAAGTACATAATAATATAAGAATAAGCTAAGACCAATGTCCTGAAGTAATATTCATTGCTGAAAGAATTAAATAGTCACCCTGTCTTGGCTGTGTACTTGTCAACAGCAAGGACCAAGTTTCATTTACCTCAGTGTAGAGCCTGATGCCTATGTTGGTACATGAGTGGAGGAATGAACAAATGAGCGGATTACCGATAGATGACCTGATGACCTGAACTCAGTTGTACGGCTTTTTAAATATATAGTTGACCCTTGAACAACATAGGTTTGAACTGCGCAGGTCCACTTATATGTGGATTTTTTTTTCAATAGTAAATACCTTAGTACTGTAGGATCCATGGTTGGTTGAATCTGTGGTTGTGGAACCACAGATAAGAAGGGCCGATAAAAGTTATATGCAGACTTTCCAGTGTGCAGAGAGTGGGCACCTCTAACCACCCCCTACCCCCATGTTTTTCAAGGGCCAACTGTACTAACTTCTTGCTTGTTGACACAACTTCAGTGATTTGTTTTAAAGGACATGGTATCACTCAAAATCATTTTACCATCTTGCTTACTCCTTATCAAGCCTTTCTCTGTGTCTTTGAAATGATCAGAAAAACTATGTTTATTTGCATGTCTCTGTGTGTATTTTTCACAGGAGAGTCATAATACTCCCTATCACCTTCCCCACAAAATCACATCCAGGTTCAATAATACAACCTCAAACTTTTCGGCACTTATGAATGTTGCACAAAGCCTAGGAAAATAAGACATTAGCCATATCATAAATAAAATGCTGGCTATTTAGATACAGTCAAATATATATATCGTTTTCACAAATGGATTCAAATTACTAATATATGTTTGCATGTGGTCTTTCAGGTACACAATAAAATGTTAGTGTAAATACCAGGTTAATTTTAATAAATACTATTTGTTTAGGCTGTGGATTATGTTATAAAATCAAAAAGAATTTGCTGAGCTAATTAAAATAACAAAATAGAAATGCATGCACTAAAATAGTCATGCAAAAGTGTTCATATCTGCATTAAACACATAAAGTGAAATATAAATTCTTTATTCTGAAGATATATCATCAAATATAACTTGAGTATAGATGATTCAGTGCTTTGCACACCATGTTGGCTGACTGTTCTATTCCAAGTAAGATTCAAGGCATTAATTTTAGTTTTCAATGTCCCTATGTTTCAGGAACTATATCTTTGAACAAATAACTAGATATGTTAAAAATATTATTGCTATAGTCCCCTATATATAAAGTTTGCATTATCTTTGACTTAATGTAGTTAAATGACAATCTCTTAAACTTCAGGTACACAATAGTACACTATCCTAAAATCATAATAGGCTCACCCCATTTGGAAATGGCTATGGACCCAGGTTCTATTAACCTGATACTACTAATGTTCAAATTAAAAATTTTCCTTTCCTCACCAAGCACTTTTTGGATAAAATTTGGCTTTCCTTATATACCAGCCTACACTCTAAAAAACTCATAAGTTACAAAAAAAATCATAACTGTCACACAGACCAGAATGTTTGTATTAGCACAACTCTTACTGATGCATATTTTAGTCTATGTGACAGTTATAGTTCTAATTTTCCATTAGTAAATTGGCATTCTAGTTTTTAAAAAATAAATTACTTTCTCATTCGCCTTTGTTCATCTTGCCATGAAACCACCTGGAGTGAGGATCATCTTGCAGCAAATGATACTGACATTGTTCCTTGTGGGCTGACACATATGGTGCCAATGGCAGGAGCAATTAAGGACAAGGATAAAAATTAGGTGGCTGGGGAAAGTAAAATAGGAGCAATTAAGTTGTTGGAAGACACTCCCATCAGGAAACAATGAAAAACAGTATGGTGTCCCATTAATTCTCTCACCACTCTGAAGAACCCAGGAGAGCTGACTCCAAATTCAATTCCAAAATCAAGTAATGTTTAAAAAAAAAAGATCAAATACTGGATATTATCCATAGTTTGGAGAAATAATTTGCAAATTCATTACAGTTTCTTTGTGTACAGCTTGTCAAGGTTGGATTACATGTTCTCTGTTTGATTGAAGCCACTAATATTAAAACAAGTGAAAAGATTTTTGAATTTTGATGTTTGAATTTCATATTGATATTTTCAACAGTAGAGATTTAGATTTAACCAGTCTTTCCATGTTGAATACAACTGTAATTTACTCAGAAGTAGAACTTAAATAATTGTCCCCAAAATAACACTCCAGTTGAGTGTTAGCAAAATGTTGATTCATTTATGAATTTTTTCTCCAATGAAGACTAATTCCCATCTGAAATACACAATCAATGTATATTTGTATACAGTATATTGACTGTATGCTGAACTATACAGTCAATGCCCTATTTTCTTTTTCTTCAACTCATTAACCACATATGTTTTTCCATTTTGCACTAATGACAGTTAACTTCTGAAATTGAATTTTACAAATAACCATGAGGAAATAAACAACAACTAGGCTGTAGCATCACTATTCTGATATTTTAATAAGTAGATATATTTTAATTATTTGTGATATTTTGCAACATGCAGTAAATGCTTTCTAGTGCTTATTGTAAAGGCAATGAAGTCTTCATAATTTTTTATCCATCATTCCTTACTAGTAAATTGTTCACTGGAAATGTAAAGTGACACTGCTGATAGGATTATGAGAATTAGATTTGGGGATCACTGAAGTTTGAGCCATTGTATGGCTACAATTTCTGTAATTAATTATCCCAGAAAGAATTTCATTTTGTTATACGCTGATGTCATTGCTTTTATATCGTTCCTTGGAATGACCTTTGTGAACATGTTGATCATCAGTAAAAACCAAATGCCAATTTTTTTAATTGAAATATAGTTGATTTACAATATTATGTTAGTTTCAGGTATATAGCATCGTGATTCAATATTTTTATAGATTATACTCCCTTTAAAGCTATATATTACAAAATAATGGCTATATTTCCCTGTGCTGTGTCTATCCTAATGACTGGCTAGTTTGCGGGGGATACTAACTCTCAATCTGCCAGTAACCACTTGCGTGACATTGAACAAATAATTTCAATTTTCTAGGCTCTTGCTATTCAAAGTAGAGTTCAGTTCTAGGTTCTTGCCGATGTCTGGTACTAGATCTCAGTGCGTCAGTGAATGTCCCACCTGAGAATAGCTGACCCTCCTAACTCCCTGTTTACCTGTGAAGAGCCCTGTGGTTGGGGAATTCCTCCACAGTCATCCCTGGTATCCCTGGCTTGTACCCCTGGGTTCACTACTAGACTCTCTGACTCTCACTTGTCCCTTTGGATTAATATGCTTATGTGATCTGCCCAATATTAAGTTCACTTTCTCCCCTGGACATTGCCTCCTTCACCAGTCTTTTCAGCCCCCTACTCTTCTCCAGGCTTCTGTTTTATGGAGGAGGAGGAGGATCAGATGGGGAAAAAAAAAAATCTATGGATTGTATTTTACTTGTTATTTACTGTCTTAATCTGCCCAGGCTGCTATAACAGGATGCCATAGACTGCGTGGCTTATAAACAACAGAAATTTATTCCTCATAGTTCTGGAAGCTGGGAAGTCCAAGATTAAGGCACCAGCAGTTTCAGTATTTAGTGCGAGCCCACTGCCTGGCTCATAGATGGTGGTCTTTTTGCTGTGTCCCCACATTGTGGAAGGGCACAGGAGCTCTATAGGGTCTCTTTTACAAGGACTCTAATTTAACCCATGAGGGCTCCACCCTCATGACCTAATCACCTCCCAAAGGCTCCACCTCTTAACACCATCACATTGGGCTTTAGGTTTCAATATATGAATTTTGGGGGGGATACAAACATGCAAGTCATAGCACTTACATTCAATTTTAAGACTTTTAGAACTTTATATTAATAAGTAAAAATAAAATTTAAAAAGATTATAAAAAGGACTCAGGCATTTTTGAACAACTAGTACTTTAAATTATTAAAATTGAATAAAATGTAAAATTTAGTTTTTCAGTTGCACTAGCAACATTTCAAGGGCTTAATAACCATATGTGCCTAGTGTCTGCCATATTGGGCAGAGCAGATAGAACACTGACATCGTCACAGAGACTGCTACACTGAAGAGTGGTGCTCGAGATACTTTACATAACTTCTTCGCTTACTTCTAATAGCAACCTTATAAGGTAGAACATTATCCCGACGTTTACACGGGAGGACTCAGAGATTCAGAGGGCCTCGGGAGGCTCACCCAGTTATCAAGTGAAAAAGCCAGAGGTCGGGATCAGAATTTAGAGTCATTCAGACTCAAGATCTATATACAGATCTGTCTGATCCTAACTTTCTACTATACTAGATTCTAGACTCCTGACTGCTAATGATATGAACATGTATCTTAGAATATAATTTTGCCATTGGTCATCTGTTTCAATTCCCTGGCTTTACATATGAGACCAGGAAAGAAAACTATTTCAAAGTCCAAATGATAGTAAGTGACAAAGTGCTAATCTTTCACAATGTTGTTTCCCATGCTGCTACATCTCTTTTTCCTCATACCTAGTTTGATGATAAGGTGGTAGGAAAAATTAAGAGAAAAGGAATTAATATTTAATGTCCTAACTTTATGCTAAACACTGTTGGTTTGTAAAACAAGAATGCTGTCAAGTAGGTATTATCCTCATTTTGCAAACAAGGAAACAGGCATAGAGAATATGTGATAGATAGGTCGATTCCCTTGAGCCTTTCCCATAGCTTGAGCAGCGATTTGTCCTAATCATCAAGATCAGTTATTTTGGATTTAATGTCACTTCCTTTGTCATCATCCTTGTACAAGTATTTACTGAATCTCTTATACACTGCTTTGATTTCTTACATAGTGTGATAATGCGCTAATCCCGAAGACATTCATAGTCCTGTAATTTTCAGTGTCATCCAGAAGGAGGTGACCTTTTAGAAAGATGACATTGACCTTATGACTCAGTGATAATATCTGGCAATACTAGGATGCTGTCTTGAGGGATGCAACATGTACTCTAGGCCTGTAGCCTAAATATATTGCCATTTCTTTAATGGTTAGAATATAAGAAATCTGGGAAGCCATCTGGGTAGGTGGAGCTGGTGCTTCTCATGAATGTACCTAATGATTCATTTGCAAAGTAACTGATTCTTGGCCAAGATTTTAAACTCTGTTGATTTAAGACTTTAGTGCCCCAAAGAGAAATGCTTATTCCTAGAAGACAAATAGTGATTCCATCGCATTAGAAGGCAAGTCTTCCATATGCAATTTGAGGAATGGGGGGTGGGGGGCACAGATCATGGTTTTTGCTGGGAGATTTCTCACAGCATAGGGAAAATAAGGTGGCTGCTTCCCCATGGGATGTAGAAGGAATATAGTTAAAATCTGAGGAACCTCCATAGGGCACCTCCATGTACTATGATGCCAGTAGTAAGGATTCGGAAGACCGCAGTTATCTTATACATGCAGAATCACAAGGGCCTTCAGGGAGTGAACTTTTCTCTGGTTCTAGTCTCCTCTAAATAGAGGCAGCAGAGATGGGGCAGGGAAGGAGGAGAGGGGTTGCATTAGACCAGTAAGCTCTCAAACTTAGGCAATCATTGGAATCATCTGTAGGGGTTGTTGAGACACAGATTGCTGAGACTCATCACAGAGTTTCTGCTTCCCTCGGAAATTTAAACATAGAACACAGAGAAGGGCTGAAGCTGAGTCTCATTAATGCAGCCTCTTGAAGAAAATATTCATGAAATCCTACTGCTGAGAACCCCAACCTTGCTCTGGCATGTGCCCTGCCCAAGATTTAGTAATACCTTCAATTCTGAGACAGAGAGACAGAGAGACATACAGAAACTACAGTAAATTGATTTTATGTAAAGCTAGCCAGAATCCGTTTATTTTTCTTATAAACAAAAGAATATTAACTAATATACAGGTCCTATGCCAAAGTTTTTAGGAAAATGATTATACTAAATCATGACTTAATAACTTCCTGTGATGCCAGAAATCATCCTCACTTCATAAATGAAGAAATAAATGTAGTCTCTACATTTACACACCTAGAGAATAAGACCAACCTGAGATTTGGCCTCAGGGCTGACTGACTTCAAAGTTCATATTTTTTCTACTACTTCACTCCTGAAGGAAGTGTGGCTAGGACCATAATGCTCTCTAGATATCTAATTTTAAGCCACCTGGTTTCCAGGACCTTTAAGATCCAGTGCCTCTTTTTGGAGTTTAAAGTATGATGGGGAAATAATTTTTTTAAAGGAAATAAAGTAAAGAAAACCACCAATACCAAAATAGTATCTCACACTACATAAGAAGTCAAAAAATTTGCATAATTTCTGAATTATAAGTTTTTTTAATGAAATGTGATGTTATTTCTAAATACATAATGGAACTCTAGTGAGGTCAGGAAACAATGCCTAGAAAAGGTCATAGTCTACTAATGAGTGGAAGGATTTATAATTACTACTATCAAAAGAGTATTCACAAGCCAAGTCTCTGAGTCCGTGCAATTACACTGAAAAAGTAAAGCAGATGCTTCTAAAATTGTTAAAAATGGTTTATTCTCTTACATAATTAAGGAATTTATCTTATTACTTCATTTGTAGCATTAACTTTTTCTAAGTCCTCTCAAATACTTAGCATACTGGTAACCATCCACCCAGATTCTGACCAAATCATCATAAATTCCAAATTAATCTGATTTAAGGAGATTTTATTATAAGTTCAGCTTTTCATTAGCTCTTCAGACATCTCTGAACATAAACATTCGAAGCCCTTGAAATTTATGAACACATTGTAACTTTTGATTAGGCTATCTATCTTTTGATTTTCAGCCAAGTTAATCCTGAAATGAAGCTAACACAGAGAAACAAAGAAAACAAAATCATTTTCAAAACATCTAAGGAATTGTGTCCAAGGACACAGAGATGTTTTCCAAGAGCTATCCAAATGCCATGAATTATTGATAAAGTGAAGAAATGAACAGATAAAATTTGGAACTACTAGATCAGAATACATAAAACATTATTGCTGCTGTGTGGTTAAATACATGACAGATGATTAAAATATTTCCCTCTTCTAATTACAATTCATTTTAAATTAAATTTGAAGCCTTATGCTGCTCTCTAATTGTTTCATTTGTTTTTGTTTTTCCTTAAGTAGATTATAAACTCTTCAAAGAATTATATCTCATACTCATGTTTCCCTACAATGTCTAGCACAGAGCTGAGTAAATTACAGATCAGGAATAACAAATGTCTTATTTCCCATCTTCACTTCAGTGGCAGCGTCTGTCTGAGGAAGTACATTGAGAAAAGCTAGGAATTCACAACTAGACTCCACCAAGAGAGACTACAGATGATTGATTAGTGATGTCTGCTCTGAGCTCAAGAGAAGGAAGTAGCAGCTTGCAGGCCACCTGTTTTTCCATCTCACCAGTTGACATTCATTTCATACTTGTTAAATGAATTTAGAAAAATGTACACAGGGAGAAACGGATGATGTCAGTTAAATATTCCCATTGAGTTTAGTTTTCATCCACAGTTAATAAAAATTACACTGCCTGTGATTTCATTATTAAGCATGGAATCCATAAACTTTGCAATTTAAAGGAAAAGCAACTAGCTTACAAAATCATGAGATACTTTGTGATCATATCAGATCTGTTCTTTCAGATCCTTTATTCAAAACTAACTCACTTGAAATCTTCACACCTCTATCTGGAAAATGGCAAGATCAAGGATTCTCAGAGCTAAATATGTATGCACAGAAGTGTACAGATGGAAGCTGGCTCAAGGGCAAAACACGTGTGCAAGTGGGCTAATATTTACTAGCCCCAAATAACCATGGGAGTCCTTCTTGTTTTAATAGCTGATAGTAGTTCTAGTAAGAAGGGAACAGATATAGTTATATCTTCCCTCCACACACACAACATACATACATCTACCCTGACTATTCATCTCTAAACCACATATATATATATATATATAAACAGGCCTGTCTCTATGATATGCAGAAGTTTCGGGGAAAGCCAAGTTTTGCATTGAAAGCCAAGTTTTCCATTATCAGTAGCTCTCTGAATATCATTCTTAATGATCAGAAAAAGGTGGAACCAGATTTTGTTGTCCTTTGTGTTTTGTATTACAGAGGAGGGGCATGCAGGATTTGGTACTTGAGGCAATTTTTCACAAAAAGTAGGTTGGCAAAAATACTTATTCATTGAGTACCATCTTTCAAATAAAGGAAATTTTTTAAATATCGTAATTCTCCATTTCAGTCCACTTCAATATCTCACAAAACCCTAACACTTACAAAAGTGGCAAAGGATTCTACCTAGTGAGGTGTATTTAATTCAAATTATTGAAGTATATTGAAAAAATTAGGGAGCAATTATTCTAATCATAGTTGTGTAAAACTCTCATAGTGTTTAAGCTAAGAAATACAACAAGTTAAACAACAACAACAAAAACACACGGATGTGCCTTATAGAAAATGATTAAAAACCATGAGTTTGGTGCTAATTGCCTACCCATAGCACCTGCTACCTGACACTGTAAAGTCTGTACTAAGCGAGGTGGGTGGCCAGAAGAATCCACAAGGCCATCGGGTCTGACCCCAATTATCTTTTATTGTAAATAGGCCATGTGTCAAATTCCAAGATAAATTGGAAACATTTGATCTATCTCCTGTTCCTAGATTAATTTTAAGGATTCATTTTCTATTCTTACAGATCCTTTATTTGGGCTGCTCTTATGTTTTAAAGAAAAGGCACCTTATATTTGCCTTTATCTATGCAAGAGGATTGTCTCTTTAAGAATAATTTGGGAAGAAGAGAATTTAACAGTCAGAACACATTTTGGAGAAAAATGCCTGGAAATGCGCATACCAGAATTTAAGGTAATGACCAATACTATCCACTGTGTTTCTTCATAGGAATCTATGTTTACTCAGGGGAAAGATAACCAAGAAAACATTACCATGTTTTCTTAGTTATGTCCTCATTTCCCCATGCAAATCATTGCTATATCCATGCAAACCAATACAAATAAATATATCACACATGAAAAAAATAGTCCTATGAGCCTTTGAGGCCTATTTGGAACAAAGCTTCCTTAAGACAGACTATTAAACCTCTGAAAAGATCCTGATTTATTCAAAAATTAAAATAATGTTAATGTAAACCAACATGACCAGCAACCAAATAGATTCTACATGAGTGATTCAGGACAATGTGATTTTCCTAAAACAATTTGGCATTAAAACTAAACAGCATAGAAAAATAGAAGCCACACTGCCCCATCTCCCTCCCAGACACTCATGGTCCTGTACAACTTAATATATGCTTTTGAATTTTGCACACAAATAATCTATTGGAGAAAGAAATTATGTAGAAACCAGTGTTTTTTCCTTAAATTAAATGGAATAGATTAAGATTTTTTAAAAAGTCTAATTTTGAAGGGCTTTGTCTATTTAGTAGAATACCCCTGAAGTTAGAAAATGTGTTGGTAGAAAATGTGTTTATTCAGGTTTTTTTTTTCGTTTTCTTTTTTGGAAAGACTATTCCATGGGCGTTAGCCTGCCAGATTAATTGCCCTTGAAACCATGGGTAAAGGCACTTTTGTGCTCATTCGTGTATGACCAGGCCTATAAACTCAGAGTTATCGTTTCCACTCCACAGATAACACAAACAACAGCTCCAAGCAGTGGAAAGATGAAACAGAGCTGAAAAGGGCAAGAGCGAGAAAAGCAATAAAGGGCTGAATGAAGGAAAGAAGATCTTACTGTAATGGAAAGAAAACAGCATCCTGCTCTAGTCCTGTCTGACCTTGGTTGCTACTTAATTTTGAATTTTGTGTAATGATACTGAAGAAGTGAAGAGAGGTAACTGGTGAGGTAATGACCTCAAAGGCCCCTCAGGTCACACTCAGGTCTCTCATACGCATATCCACTGACCTCTTCTTCTCCCTGTCACCATGTTCCTTTCCCTCACATGACACCACGTTCCCTCCTTACAAGGCACTTCTTCCTCCAAAAGCATCCTTTACTCTTTCCAAAGCTGTAGAAGAGCATCATTTTATGTTGAGAAAATAGCTAAGAAAGTGTAGAAACATTTAGCTTAACCTAAAAAATATATGTATATTATATATACGCACATACATATACATATGGTCTAATGAACTTTCCACCTTTCCACAATAAAGCATTAATAAGAATGAAGGAAGATCCTTACCGTATCTATGACCATTAATGATGTATTCATTACCAATAAGTGTTAGTGTCATGTTGATGATGTATCTATATATATATACCTAATTACAATATTAAATAGCCAGCATGTATGATTAATTTATTTTCCTAAGCAAGTACACATTAAGAACTTGTTTCTAGAAAGTTTTTAATGAGAGTCTCTTGTTGCAATGATATACAGGCTTTAGACACATGAGAAGTTCATCTACTTCTTCAACTGATCCTTACCTTAAAAAAATTAAAATATTTATTGTTCATAAGATCACTGAGAAGAACTGACCACACTCAGGAGACAGAAAAAGACAAAGGCTCTCTAGACTTCTATTTATTTATTCAGCCAAGCTTCATTTTTCAAATATAATCTGAAATATATAATGTATAAAAGTGGTTCTCTGAAACTTCAGGGAGAGAACAAGTTCTCTTGGCAGTTGTTTACCATCCTTGCCTCTATCACCATCTCATTGGCCCAGAGAGGAAAGTAAAAACATGGCATTCAGGGCAATCTAAACGGGCAGCATTATTATACACATCATGATCTTTGGTGAGCTTCCTACACATTCTGGGCCCAGAACCTAACTGTTCAGGGAGATGTCATAGAAATGGCCGCCCCAGCTCTAAATTAGAAATTACTGCTCACCCAGATGATACCCCAGCAATGCCACCAGCTAACTACAGGATATTAGACAAATCACCCTACTTTCTGGGTCACTCTGCAGCTATGAAATGAAGATCCCTAATACTCCTGGATTCTAAACAAATATTGCTCAAAGGAAATTGGGAAAATTAGTCAAAACATTTTCTTTACATAGTCTAGTATTTATAATCAACTCCATCAATATCTGAACGTCCAGGTTGTAGAATACTGATAACCTTTGTTGCTGGTATTATTTCTAGTTTTCTTTTATAATTATATATTTTCCTGACACTAAGGGGACAGGGGTTACAATATGAAACATACCATTCCACTATTTATAACAGAGCTCCTAAAATGTTTAGTATGGGGGACAGTTGAAGCTAAATGTCCTAAAATGAGGTTTGGGGATTTAGTATTCTACTTATCTGTATTTTTAATTTGTATATCTGAGGACATTTCAAATTTTAATTGTACATAATGCATTTCTAAAATGAGCAAAGCACATACTGGGCATAATCTAATTAATAATTTTAACTTCCTCAGAAAAGAGGAATAGATTCCTGTATGTTGTAGTTGAGGAGAAGAAGGAGAAGGGGAAGAAGGAGAAGAAGGGGAAGGAGAAGAAGAGGAAGAAGGAGGAGGAGGAGGAAGGGGAGGGGGAGTGAAAGGGGGAGGGGGAGTGAAAGGGGGAGGGGGAGTGAAAGGGGGAGGGGGGAGGAGGGAAAAAAAAAGAAAAGAAAATTAAGAATGAACTGACAAACAATAGGTTCCAGAGTGATGCATTCCTTCAGTTGCCCATGTTGCCCTACAAGCAAATGTGTACAAATCTATAAAACTATTTATATAACCAAGATGTCTAGAACCTGAGGGCTCTGCTTTATTTCAACCTAAGCTTCAAGATAAAAGCTTTCCTTCACTCTGATGAATGACACATGTCCTAATAGTTACTTTCAAACTTTTATTTTTTTTTAACATCTTTATTGGAGTATAATTGCTTTACAATGGTGTGTTAGTTTCCGCTTCATAACAAAGTGAATCAGCTATACATTTACATACATCCCCATATCCCCTCCCTCTTGCGTCTCCCTCCCACCCTCCCTATCCCACCCTCCCTATCCCACCCCTCTAGGTGGTCACAAAGCACCGAGCTGATCTCCCTGTGCTATGGGGCTGCTTCCCACTAGCTATCTATCTTACATTTGGTAGTGTATATATGTCCATGCCACTCTCTCACTTTGTCCCAGCTTAACCTGCCCCCTACCTGCATCCCCAAGTCCACTCTCTACACCCACGTCTCCATTCCTGTCCCACCCCTAGTTTCCTCAGAACCATCTTTTTTTTCTTTTAGATTCCATATATATGTGTTAGCATATGGTATTTGTTTTTCTCTTTCTGACTTACTTCACTCTGTATGACAGACTCAAGGTCTATCCTCCTCACTACAAATAACTCAATTTCGTTTCATTTTATAGCTGAGTAATATTCCATTGTACATATATGCCACATCTTTATCCATTCATCTGTCGATGGACACTTAGGTTGCTTCCATGTCCTGGCTATTGTAAATAGAGCTGCAATGAACATTGTGGTACATGACTCTTTTTGAATTATGGTTTTCTCAGGGTATATGCCCAGTAGTGGGATTGCTGGGTCGTATGGTAGTTCTATTTTTAGTTTTTTAAGGAACCTCCATACTGTTCTCCATAGTGGCTGTATCAATTTACATTCCCACCAACAGTGCAAGAGGGTTCCCTTTCCTCCACACCCTCTCCAGCATTTATTGTTTGTAGATTTCAAGCTTACTTTTAAATGTTAATGAATCTGTAAAAGGAAGTAAATCTTAAACCTTTTTCGCTGGTATTTTGCTCCATCCCTAGAAAGCTGAAATTATCCATCCACTCGGACACAGTTATTTTTACCTCGGTTCTAAATACAAATGCACCTGCTGAGTGTGCCTCCTGTGCTCTGAGCATCACATAGGTTATAGGAGTCAACCATGAGCATCACATAGGTTATAGGAGTCAACCATGAGCATCACATAGGTTATAGGAGTCAACCAATCAATAAGGAAGGAAAACAGCAAGCAGATTATGTTGAACGGAGCACTCAGTGCAGGAAATTGCATGCCGGAAGAAAACGGAGAACAGAGGCTAGAAACAAAGCATGAAAGAACACATCTTCTTTGAAAATCAATTGGACATTTTATTAGGCAAAGGAGAATTATGCAAGTTGTGTGTCTGCGTGGTTCTGTTGTTCTTGTCTTTCGGTTGGTTGGTTTGTGTTGTGATTGTTTGCCTAGAAGAAACATGATTAGATGATCTGAGCTTTGGGAGAATGGGTTGGGCATCCATGTGTAGGATGGAATGAAAGGAGGAGAGACTGGTCATAGAGAGGATAGTTGAGTCATAATGAAGGCACAGACTAAGGCAAGAGTAGTATCAATAGCGAAGAAGGGAAACAAAGTTTAGCAAGCCATAGAAATAGAATCATCTGAACTTGGCAGTGGTTTGGAGGTGTGGATGATAGAGGAGGTATTGAAACTAATGCTTTGGTTTTGAGTCCTGGGGAGTAGGTAAAGGAAGATAAGTTAACTGAGATAGGGGTCTTTGAAAGGGACATGGAGCTCCAATTAAATATGTTGAATTTGAGGTCCCCCCGAGCCCTCTGGTATAGATGTGCAGCAGGAATCTGGAAATGCATACCTGGAGCTCAGGAGAGAGGTTGAAACTAGAAATGTAAATCTGGAAGTCTTTTGTCAACCGAAGATCTATAATTGACTGAAATGGGTCACTGGTGAACTATTAGAGGAAGGAATATGAGGAGAGATGGGGGTTGGGAAATTAAAGATCGTCTGGATTTCCTGTCAGTCACAGACATTGAACCCAACCTGTCTCAGAGTTCACTAATTCTTCTTCCTCACCCCCATTCACTTATCCTTTTTCACCCCCAAATGTATCCTTCCTTCTGTCATCACCACTTCTTATATTACCTTCATTATTCATATTCTCATCCAAGAAAGAACTCTTGTAAGTCACCCTTGGATTTCCTTGGTCCTCAAATCCTGTACACCCTTCTCCTCGAAAATCTCTTCCATCTAGCACTCTTTTTGCCTACTTAGTCCCTGAGTTTTGGGTCCTCCTTATGCCTGACCTAAACTATCGAGACCTATTCCTAATTGAACGCTTAATCTTTGGTCCCTCCCTGCTCTGGTCCATTCTCCCAATTACCTCTAAGAAGTATCTTTCTAAGAGATCAAACTGATCACATCCCCACCCTTTGTTAAACCTGTGATGGCCAACTTTGCATAGAGTGACATCAACATCTGGGTATGGCTTATGAGGCCCATGTCTACCTGTAGAAATGCTGATGGTCAAATATCGCCTTTTCTGTGAGGCCTTTCCTGTTTGGTCCCTTCCTTAGCATTCTCTACCCAGCACCGAGATTAACAATTTTTGTGCTATCTGCTGTATCCACACCAGCTCTGAAGGAGTAGTGGGAGAGGCTGAGGAATCACGAGACCAGTGCTTGAGAACAATCAACAGAAGGGAGGTTGAGGTCCTAGAGAATAATGGTGGGAGATGGTAGAGACTGGAAAATGGACACCCAATACAATAAAGGCCAAAATCCTTCATGTGGCTCTAAAGGCCTGATGATCCAACCCCTGCCCACCTCTTCAGACTCATCTCAAACCATCCCCCTTGCTCTCTGCAGTCACGTATCAGTGGCCTTCTTGCAGTACCACCCATGCCACTTTCGATGTGCTGCTCCCTCTGGCGGCATCACTCTTACTTATCTTTGACCTACTAACCCAGATCCATCCCATCTCCATTGCAGTCTCATCCCCGCAGGACCTGACTCTCAGACTAGGTCAAGTGCCCCGCAGGTGTTCTTCTTGAGCCCCGAGATCTTCCTTCACAGCCCTTAATGCTTGCAGGTAGGTACTTACTACATGCTTTCAGCGATACACACACACAAATATAAGCACACACACAACTCTGGCAGATCTTAGTAGTTAATAAAGTATTAACACATCTAGTTTATTTCTGTATATTATTCAAAACACGATTAACAATCTCATTCTGAAATATTATCCTTCAAAAGTCCAAATATGAACAGAGTAACATATTATCTATGACCTAATACAGCTTTCAGAAGGTAAAAGCAGATTCTCAATGTGTGCCCCTGTTACAGACTCAAACATCCATGCAATTCTTATTAAGAGTCAAGACCTGTCAACATTTATAAATTAAATACGTTTCTTATGATCATGGAACACTTGCATGTGCATAGGCTGGGTGAGCATGTGAAAATTACACCCAGCTGAATCCAAGAGAAACACAGATATAGATGAGTACATATTCCAGCCTGCCAATCTACACTCCAATAGAGCAGGGAGAATAATAACCATCTTTTCTCTGGCCCTAGAATGGTAGACCTACAATAAATATTTATTAAATCAAGGACGGTGCTGAAGTCCTTGAGAAATGAGCACTATTGAGTCTTTGGTAGCGGAGAAGGATGGGAAAAGTGTGGGATAATTGCACAGTGCAGACTTCCCAGGATGATGATGAGCAATTGTGGTTAAACAATAGTTTGGAAACAGGAGTGGAGAGAAAGAGGGTTTCAATAGTAGGGAGCAGTACTGTTGAGCCAGTTAAAAAACAGAAAAAGCTCTAATTATGCTTAAATGGGAAACTGAGGTAGAATTTGGAGTGTGGGGTTAAGACTTTATTTTATTTGTTTTTTTTAAAAATTTATTTGTTTTTTTAAATTTTTGGTTGTATTGGGTCTTCATTGCGGTGCGCGGGCTTCTCATTGTGGTGGCTTCTCTCGTTGTGGAGCACAGGATCCAGGCGCGAGGGCCTCAGTAGTTGTGGCTCACGGGCTCAGTTGCTCTGCGGCGTGTGGGATCTTCCCGGCCCAGGGCTTGAACCCGTGTCCCCTGCAGTGGCAGGCGGATTCTTAACCACTGCGCCACTAGGGAAGCCCCTATTTTATTTTATTTTATTTGTTTTAAAGGCCAGATGTAGACAGAGGTTTCAGGTTTTCCAATAGTGCAACGAGTATGCTATTCACACGGCCCTGGCATTGGGGATGTTGCAGCAATCTTCGAGATTCTGTTTATGCAGAATTTAGCTCACACCCCTCACCCCGAGAATACCTGATGAAAAGAAGAATTGCCAAAATTACTTGGCAGACTTACCACCACCAAAATCTTACTTCAGATTTAGATGATTGAGAGCATGGCTTTTCTTCTGAAAAGTGGCATTGAGTTGGTGTCTAGCAGGAGCTCAGCATCTATTAGGTCTTTGGAGATGCTTGAGTGAAAGGTGTTATATACTAAAATTATTGAGTTTCACCATATGCTCCCAGTTGGTCACAGAGGTGAGAAACAGCTGGTTCATCTTTGGAAGGCAAATCCACAAGTCCCGTGAACCAAAAGCCTTTAGGAACGCTACTTGTCAGTTGTAGAATTCACTTCTGATTTTTCTTCATAGTAGCCTTCTAGTCTAAAATTATTTATTTATCCACACATACCTATTTCCTTCTCTAATTGCACTTAAAATCTTTCAGAGGAAAACTGTTATAAAACACATCCTTGTTACATAAGGGAGCCATATCAGGACAGGTTGATGGCATACTAATTTATCAATATCTAGAAACATTATGAAGACGCTGTTTGAAAGTACCAGAACAGGACCAAAGTTTCATTCATTCATGAAATGATTGATTGCATATACTCGGCAGAAATGGATTCATATTTCTGAATACATGTTACTTTATATCCCACAAAGAGAAAAATACATTTGCACTCAATATGAATTTACAGGATAATATGACACAGGTGTGGTGATGTTAGAAAAGAGAAAGCCAACTATAAAGAAGAAAAATAAAAGCTTTTCTAGGGAAGAAACTCAGATTTCAGAATGGAGTTGTGGATTTGGAAATAGGAAAATAGCCAAACCTGAAGGATGTTTTTCATATTACAGGGAAGTTCAGTCTACCAAAAATCTCACAAGCAAGGGTTTTAGTAGGGCATGTTATAAGACAAAATCAAGTTTTTGACAATGGAGATCTTGATTTCAGCAACTGAGGCCCTTAAGACAGGTTAAACAGAAGACTGCTACTCAGCATGGGGCCAACATGAAAAAGACATGCGGGGGGAGGCAACATAAAGTATCTGAACACTCACCCCCTGCAGAGTTTCATGTTGCTGCTGTATTAAATGACACACCGCTGTTGTTGAAGAAGCATTCAGCACTGATATAAAAATTTAAATGTCTCGATCTTTCTGGGGGACACAAGTCTTTTATATACCGTCACAGTTACGCACATTCTTATTATCAACACTATTTCACATTAATTTTTAAAACTGAATTCATAGGTTCTTAAGATCTAGTTATTCCTAATACATTTTAGGACTTTGCAAGATGGAAAAATAAACTGTCCTCGACATTGAACTTTTAAAAATTGACCAGAATGGCTTTTTGCTGAAACGGCTTAGAAACTATACATATTGAAGTACCTGTTATTGCAAAACACTGAGGTTGGAAATGCCAGAAAGAAATTTTTGAATTAGAAACAACTGCATACTTTTCAACGGATTTTATGATGAGAGTTAAAGTAAAAGACAACTGGGAATCCATTTATTTTAAATGCATCTTGGCAGCCAAGTGAAAAGCCAAATAATGATAATGGGGATGTTAATAATAATAATAATTCATCTGGTAGCATTTACTGAACATGAACGTGCCAAGCATTGAGGCTTTAAATAGGATCATCTAACTTAATGAGACAATTTCCTTTATATGGATTTTTTTTTAATCATCATAACAAACCCAACAGGCAGATACTCCAGGGTATATGATCTGAGAGTTTAGCCTAGTGGTTAAACAGTTAAGAGCATGGACACTGGAGTGAGACCGGGCTGGTATTGGTTACACCCCTAACTAACTGCATGACCTTAAGCAAGTTACTTAACCTCTCCATGTTTTTGAGTTTTTCATCAACAAAATAGGAATATTAGTGAAAATTACTTCTTATATGTAAAATGTTTGAAACAGTGCTGGTACGTAGTAAATGCTCAAAACATGATAGCTGTTATGATTATCCCTGTTTTAAAGATGAGTAAACTGTGGCTGAGAAGTTCAGAAACTTGCAAAGGCCACACAGTTAATAAGCAGCAGATTTAGAATATGAATTCCAGTACTATTACTCCAAAGCCCAGGTTTGTAGCCATATGCCATCATGGACACAAAATCTTGAATATACTTTAGCCAGCTGATTCCCACCTCGCCCACATGGTCAAATATAGGTTCAACATAGATGAATCTCCACGGAATTATGCTGAGTGAAAAAAAGCCAACCCCGAAAGGTGAAATACTGAATGATTTCATTCATATAACATTTTGAAATGACAAAATTTTAGAAACAGGGGACAGATTAGGGTTGAAGTGTTTTCCCCTACCGGGAAGTGGGTGTAGCTATAAAACGGCAATAGTAGGGATCTTTGGTGATGGAAAAAGTCTGTGTCTTGACTGTGGTGGTGGATACACGATGCTACGCATGTGTATAGAATTAAATACATACATGCACCACAACACACAGACACAAATACTAGTAAAATGAGAAATCTGAATAAGAGCAGCAGTGTTTCAATGTCAGTAGCCCGGGTTGTGATGCTATATGTGGTTTTGCAGTGGGGAAAACTGGGTAAATGATCCATGGGATAGCTCTGTCTTATGTCTTACAATTGCACGGAAATCGGCATTAACTCAATAAAAAGATTATTTAAATTTGAAAAACAAACAGGGTCTGCCATGGCAGGAACAGCAGTGGTGAGAAGGAAGGCATAAAGAAAATTAAAGCCTGGGGCCACTGTCCCTGTCCTCCCTGAGTGGGTCTCACTTTGCCCAGCCCCTGGGGCATTTAGGCTCTCTGTCCTGCTTTCATCCCTTCAGGCCCATCTGTGCCCCTTAACTTGCAGATTCCCTTCCCCACTGCCCACCTCTGATGAAGAAGGCAAGGCAGTGCATGGGCTCAGTCCTTCCCTAGACACCTGACCTTGAACTAGGGTCTTAACCTGCCTGAGTCTCAGTTTCCTCATCTGTAAAATATGGGTACTCGCCTTCAGGGGCCTGTTGGGAGGATTGACAACAATAGATTTAAAACACTAGAAGCAGGGGTTCTACAGTTCCTTAGGCTTCATGCACAAATGCCCACATCTGTATCCCTTGCGAGATTTTCATGGAAAAGGAGAAGCGTAAGGCTGCACAGAAGGACCCTTTATCAGGCCTTCAACTGGTAACTCAGAGCAGAACCCCTTCGAAGGTTTGAGCGTGTTCTGGGATGAGAAAGCAGTGGAGAAGCAACAGGATGTATTCTATACCAAGGGGACCAAAGAGGAGGGAGGCGGAGAGAAAAAGGCAGGGCTTACAAGTGGAGAATGGAGCCATCATTCAGCGGGCATGCTGGTGTATGACGTATCCGTGAGGATTGGGGTAAAAAAATCAAACAAGAACTCCTCCTGTCTTCAAAAGAGCTTACAGCCTAATGAGTGGGTGTGGGGAGGGGTGGGGGGGGCAAAAAATCCTACAAATACTATCAGTTTGAAAAGGCGGTGATGGAGGCGGGTAGCATGCTTGATAGGACACAGAAACCCACCTGAATCAGACAAGAGGGAGGTAGGAAGGCTTCCTGGAAGAGGTGGCCTTTGAACTGAGTTCTAAAGGACAGGAAGCTGGGGGTGGGAGGAAGCAGGAAAAGGGAACAGCACCACCAGGTGGAAGGCTGAGGTGTGAAATGCCCGGAGGTGCTGGACCACAGGAGCTTCCCATGGGGAGGCCCACCTGGCATGACGGGGGGAAGCGGGCAGGGGGCGCAGGGAAGGGAAGGAGGAGGAGGGGCCAGACAGGAGCCAGGGTGAGGCCATAAGGCACTCTGGTTGGGGGCCACAATGAACCTTATCCTAAAAGGAGCCGTCAGAGGATTTTAAGTAGGTGGAGACATAATCTGATGCGTGTTTTAGAAAGATCAGCCCACTGCTGAGAAATGGGAACGTGTTGGAGGTCAAAAGAATCTTTGTGAGTTGCTCCACTTTTGAATTTCGTATTTTTGAAAAACTCTTTGCCGTAAGAAACGCGCTCATGAAAAAGGGGAAGGAGCCCTTCTGAGATTGTTTTAGAAGAGCCCGTGTGAGGGCATCAGAGTCACTGTCTTCCACGACCCTCCTGAACCCAGGCTGAGTCCCCTTCCCACGGCCCCTCTGCTGACCACGGTGCCCACAATCTCTGCTCACTGCGCGTTTCTCCGGGAGAACACACAATGAGATGTCCAGAATGTATTCCTCCTACGCTGTCCCCTTATAGCGGGGCAGGGCACTCTCACACCCCTCCTAGACTACGGGGAGGGACTTCTGGGGAGCCTGCCTGCAGGTGTGGGCACCGGGTTTCAGCAGAGAGGATGCTGAGGGACACAGCTGGTCTGGTGGCGAGGGGATGGGAATATGAACGCCGCGTTCAGCACTCACTCCCAGGACCAGCGCAGGGTCCCGGAGATTGCGGTGAGGTCACCCCCTCTCCGAGCCTTCGGGGTTGGCTCACCTGTTTACTGGTCCACTCTCTCCCCATTGCCAGATCCACAAAGTAGAGACAGAGGGACCACGCCTGGCCTGCAGGAGACCCGTGTCGTTTGGCAAGCTGATCTTCTAATACAAAGGAACCAACTGCCGACATTTAACCATTAGGGGATTTCACAAAAGTATGCAAATTTCAAGATCTTTTTGGGGGTGGGAGAAAAAAGGAAGATCTGGCAAACTTGGACTCTCACTGAGGCAATAATTTTAACTATTGCCCTGTAATTAGCGAGAATGCTGACACTGGAGGAATAGCTCTTTTCTAACACACAGGGTATAAGGGAACAGCAGAGCGGCTGATCCTTCCCAGCAGTGGCTTGAACTGCTCTGTTCCTTCTGCGAGGGGGATCCTCCCAGGACTCCCATCACCTTCTCTCCGGTGCTGGGCTGCACACATCATCACTTCCCATGGGAAAGACTGCTGGTTCCCTCCAGAGGGCTCTGGGTTTTGCTACCAACACCCTTGCCTCCTGTTATGGCATGCTGGCCGGCTGCCAGAACCTCTTGGAAGGATGGCTCTCCCCCTAGACTGAGCGCGCTGAGCAAAATACAATTTTCCATTCATTACAGTATCTGAAGCATCTTGCACAGGTCCTGGTGGACAGTAGATGCAAATAATAATAATAATAATAATAATAATTGTGAATATTAAAAAAAAAGAGCAGTGCCTGGGCATTGACGTGAAAGCCTACTACAAATCTTAGCTCTTCTTCACTCTTACAGGCAAATGACTTAATCTCTGAACCTGGCTTTCTTTTCCTATAAAATGGGCTCCATGATTACTGTGAGAATTAAGTCACACAATGAAATCATTCTAACTCAATACCCAGTTCAATGAGGTCAGTCAATGTGACTTACGTCCCCCTCTGCCTGCTTGTGGAATAAATACTTATATAAATAGACAATAATCTGTTGTATTTATTACCAACAGATTTTCATGATGCTTTTGGCCGAGGAGCATTTTTCTGGAAGTGTGGTTATCTGGGGAAGAGGAGATAAGAGCAAATTCAAGGCCTAGGGCTGGGCTGGACTGTCCCTGGCATGTTTAAGGAACCACAAGGGAAGGGTGAGAAAGGGAAAGAGTAGTAGGAGATAAGGAGAGAAAAACGAGGATGCTGGGAGACAGGTCACGTCTTTATCTTTGTACACTTATGAGTGAGTCAGAAAATAATCACAGAGGTTTGAGCAGAGGCATGAGACCTGACACAGGGCAGCAGGATCATTGCAGATGCTGTGCAGACAAGATGCTGAAGCAGGACATGAGCGGAAGCAGGAAAACCAGTGAAGAGGCTCCTGCAAATAACCAGACAAGGGAGGATGGTGCTGTGGACTCAGGTGGTCGGGAGACCTCAGGGGAGGTTGGGAGAAGTGGTCTTATTACAGGTTATTTAGGAAGCAGAGCCAACACTATTTGCTGCTGGATTAGATGTAAGGTGTGGGAAAAAGAGAAGAGTCAAGAATGACTACGAGGTTTGTAACTTGAGCAACCGGAAGAACGGAGTTGCCATGCCATTGAGAACGGGGAACAGGAGAGGGGGAGGAAATAGAGCACAAAGGCAGCACAGGAGAGAAGAGAAAACAGGGAAGCATGGAGCCAGGGCCATTCAGTGCTCATGCTGAAAGAAAGGTGCATTAAGCACTGATCCTTTGGGGATGTTCCTGTTGGATGGCGAGTAATTGGGGCAACATTGGAAGGCACTGAATGGCACAGTTACAGAATCACTTTTTTGTCTAGATCCATCCCCACTGCACATGTGCTTTGACTCCCTTCAAACTCGCCCTGATTTAAAATGAAGGCCTAAAATGAAGAGCTTATACAGTATTTACTTGAAGGGCCAAAGTCAGATGGAAATTTTTTCAATTATAAAATTCCAGCCCAGCCAGAAGAACTCAAAGCCCTGGAGAGAAATGTAAAGGCCAGTCTAGGCCCACAATAAAACCTGGATAAAATGGGGATGTGGTTCCTATTTTAATTTGTATATCTGTCCGTGTTTCTGCAACCAGTGATTTGAGGAAGAAACAGTAGCTCTTTTTTTAAAAGAAAACTAAAAGTTTTTCGAAAGCCAGTCAAGATCCTATCAAAATGTCATAAAACCAGCTTTGCTTTATTTTAGGGTTGAAAGTGTTATGAGCTAAACATAGGATGGTGGATTTATGGGTCACTGACACTAGTAACACCTCTAGAGAAACAACCATTTACCCTCTACAGTGATCCACCGGTCTTCAAAAATCTGTACACTTGGGTATATTTAGATTTGTGTATTTAGAGTTCAATGAATAAGCTGTAACCTCTTGCATTAAAAATCCCATGTTGCCTCTTGGAAGGGTCTGTGGGGTGTGTCTTGGGGAGCCCTAGTTCACTGTTCCCTTTTCTATTCTTATATGCTAAAGTGATCAAGGGTCACATTAGTCCAAAGTTGGTTTTGCAACCACAGAGTATGGTTTTATTTAAGACCTACTTGCCTCTTACCTGTTAGACTGCTACCCAACACATGATCTTCTAACCACAAGGAAGGAGTCTTTCTCTCTGAAAATTTCCCAACTCCCCATCCCTGGATTTAACATTGCCTTCCTTGGAATCTTCATGGCATTTGTCTGTTATCTCTTTTAAGACAGTTCTCATCCAGTACTTTGTATAATTTAAATTATACAAATTTAAATTTGTATAAATTTATAGTATACAAATTATTCATATAATTTGTATATTATACAAATAACTAAATATAGTAGTTATTTGTACGCTTGGGGTATGCCCTTCGGTGCCCTCCCGCAAGAGCTGGGTACAGAGATGGGGAGCCCTTAGTCACCTCTGCATCCCCTGAAGCACCTGGCCCCTTTATAATCAATCAATACTAAGGTGAGAAAATTAAGAAAGAAACCAAGGTAACAGCAGCCACTGTAAGTTCACCGTCAAGTACAGTTTGCAGGCAGCTAGATGTGTGTGCCCTTTACTGGGGGACTGGGGACATCTTGTACACAGAATGACATCTCAGGGGTATACAAGCATTGTGCTGATAATTGTATACTTGCTGCTAATCGAACCCCAGGAACTTTGCTGCCTGTTTTTCCAAAAACAAAATAGAAGGTCCTGAACAAAAAAGGCCTAGAGGGCCAGTCTCTATAGCCAAAACGTGTATGGTAATGAGATCCTATAAAACCCTGCTTCATCTGGTGCCAAGACATCTGACCAGCTTGCAACATTATTGAAAGAAGTCTTTTCACCAACCTCAGTCACGATTCGGAGACTTACATTTCACAAGTAGAACCACAGCCTTGGAGGGATTCTCTATTGCTAAGGCAACCAGTTGCAGCCCTGCTTGGGAGATTCTAAGATGCCATGGGAGGTTGTTGTATGTTGAGTTTATTTTTTTTTATAAATCAGGTGTTTACAATAATTTTTTAAAAAGGCACATGTCACAGAAATGAAAAGAGCAGCTTCTAGAATACATTCTGCCCAGGCTCACCCAGAGGATCATGGAAATAAGGGAAAGGTGTTCTTTGCCACGTCTGTAACTCAGTTTAGACAGCTGAGCCTTGACCATGAACACAGAGGATTATACCAAAGCCCTGCTGGCAGATTCAAGGAAATAAATAATAATATAATAATTTATCCAGTGCCTGATCTTGGCCAGATATTATGTTAGATGCCTTACATACATTACTGCTAATCCTCACTAGATCCCTACAAGGTGAACATTTTCCTCACAACCCGACAGATGAGGAAACTAAGGCTCAGAGAGTTTCAGTAACTTGCCCCCCAGGATTTGAAGACAAATCCCACTTTGGAGTCCGCTTGACTCCAAAGCCCCTACCCTTTCCATTTCACTGAACTCCCTTTATGAAATACAGATTCTAAAACAGGAAGAGTTATCTTGAGAAAATATGACACTCATTCATTAAAACAAAGTCCAGAAAATGTAATCATGCACATTACCTGACACTGAGTGATCGTAACTATTCATAAGCAGAGAAGCCCCCAAATGCTAGCCAGCTGTGTAATGCAGGGAGTAGGGGCTTGAATACCCCGTCAGGCTTAGCTCATGCCACAGCACCATCTACTAAGTCTCCGAGTTCACCTGAAACCACCTGGAACAACCTCCCATCTTTCTGCATCCCAACATCTTAAACTCCATCCAACTCCCCAGTGGGAGGAACTCAGCTCTCTCCTCCTTCCTTCCTGCCGGAAGTGGCTCTCCTTAGGCATCGGCAGGAGCATCATTGACAGTCCCCTATGGATAAGTCAGTCAAGGGCTATCCTTCAGCCAAAACAACTCTTTGGACGCCTGTATGAGGACGGCTTTAGGTTGCTCTGTCTCATTCCCTGCAAGAAGTCAGTGTAAATTCCACTTCACCATGAGGCTTCAGCGCACGCCAACTTGGCATTGGCTGCCTAAAGTGGTAAAACTCCTACCAGGACAGCCTATTGAAGGTTGAGATGACTGCATCCTGCCTCTCCTCCCCCCAACCTTTCTCTGGTGCAAAAAGTACATTTGTGTTTTAGGAAATTAGTGCAATAGCTGAATGGATCCAAATGGCAATGTAGAAAAGTTTTTTTTAGTTGATTGATTTTTGTTTTTAATTTGTTTTCTGAGAGTTGAAAGTTCTGATTCTCAGAAGGCAAAGTTCTTTCCTGTGAGCTTCCTCAACTGTGGGCAGATGGAGGATACTGTGCGAGAGAGACGTGAGGAATAAAGGTGAGAGGTCAGGCAGGGTGGCCACACGAGAGAGGCAACTATTGCCCTGAATGTTAAAAAGTGAATGGTAGACCAATAAAATAATTTTCAGAGAGATTTCATTCAGCTCTGAATTGCTTTGTTATATTAGATATGAAAATTTTAGGAACAATGTAAAATGACATCATGCTCTTTGGTCACTAGCATCAAGGCTGACGCATCGTTTTATTCACCCCCTTGTAACTAGCCTCCACCTTGTCCTAGGTCCAAAGGAGTATTACAGTAAACTATCTTGATATTGGTCAGTCTGCATTGTGACTTACATCCCGCAAATTCCCCAGGTTAATGGAATATTGAGGGTGGAAACCTTACTTTATTCATTCTTTATCACCTCCCAGCATCCAGGAAAGGGTCCCTGGAACAGATGAGGTCTTTAATAAGTATGTGTTGAGTTGACCTGGATAACTGCTGAGTCACTTCAGGAATTCTAGGGCAGCATGAGGCCACTCTCCAGAACATTGAATAGATTTCAATGGGCATAAACCATTGCTTCTGAACATTTCAAATTATGGTGCCAAAAGGTATCAATTCCTTACAAACATTCTAATTTTTATGCATTCTCTAATTTGAGTACTGCTGGATTTTCAGATTCTATATGGAATTAGCTCAGAGAAGTTTCACTTAGCAACTCTACAACCGCTTCTGGGCTCATGCTCTGACATTGATTGGTACCAGTAATAAGCATATTAGAAGCTTCTTCCCTGAGGATAAGAGAGCATTCTTAATTATGTCACTGGGTCAACAGCACATACTTTTTTTTTTTGGAGTACTGTAATGGACATTAATAACTACTCATTTGCATAGTAGGAGCAAAGAGAAAAAGAGTATCCAGGTTACATGTGCAGACCAATCAAATCACAAATTAATTTATTTCACAGGATTCCCAATAGCAGATGTCCCTAAATATGGTGATGAAGAGATATCCAAAAAACAACACGTAAGGATGTTCAAGCTGTTCACAAGCCATCCATCCATGGACTCATCTATCTGTAAAACTCAGAGAAATTGCATCCTCGTTCCAGACGACAGTTACCATGCTTCCCTGAGCACATTCAGGACGTGGTCCCAAGAACACTCTGGCTGGAAGCCATGTATGGGGCCTAAAATCAGCTCTGATACTGGAAAGATCCCAGGGAACTTAGCACATGTCTGGATATCGGGTTAAAAGAGGCAAAGATACCTACCTGCCTTTGAGAATGAACCAAGTAGCTATGGTAAGAAGCCCATACATTATATAACTACACTAGAAGACAAACCCGTCAAACCTGGGAAGCTCTTCTTCAAAACAACTTCAAGTACCCTGAAATAGATGATCATATTGACCAAAAAGATTCATTATTTTCTTTGTTGCTTTTTGGGTTTGAATGCTCTGAAGGAATACTTTTCTAAGTCTGATCCCCCAGTTAGATTGCTTATTCCCACTAAAGCCTGTACATTCTTCTTTGTAGCACTTGATAGAATTATAGTTTGCAGTGAACTTGACAATTAGAATGTAAACCCTATTGGGGCAACAACCAGGTCCATCTCGTTTGCCATCATACCCCTAGGATCCAAATGCCTGCCCTCAGTAGAAGTAGACTCTCAGTAGAAGTTTGTTGAAGGCACGTGTGCATGTACGAGCGTCCAGTAAACAGGTATTGGCTACACATCGCGTACTGGGAACCGTGCTAGGTACAGAAGCCAGCAAAGCCAGGCTGGCTGAATCAATCAATAGCAACATTAACAAACCTGATTAAAGAGCTGAAAAACTCCAAGACAAACAAGAGCTAATTCTAGATGCCCCTTTTCCCTCCTCCCCTTCCCAAGCCACGATTTCATACTACAATTACGGTGCTGCCCCTGACAGAGTTTTGCCTATTCCGTTGAGGTCACAGGGGCCCAGGTGGTACAAAGGGCAGAAAGATGGTGGTCAGGCATGTAAGGCTGTCATGCCAAGGAGTTTCAGTAAAGTTGCCTTCAGGCTACTGAGTGATCACCATGTCAATAAAATACTTTCTTTTTTTTCCAAGCAGCACATGGGATCTTAGTTCCCAGACCAGGGATGGAACCCGTGGTCCCTGCAGTGGAAGCACAGAGTCTTAATCACTGGACCGCCAGGGAAGTCCCAATAAAATACTTTCTTAACTGCCATGAAACGTTGGCTTTTTGGCTGCACCTCCCAAAGACTCATCACAGCTTAAAGGCAGAAAGTACGCAGTAACTGGGGAAGTCTGATGCCCGGGACCTACTTGTCAATCATGAGTATAAAAGACATCTTCACAGAGACTGAATCTAGTTGGGTAAAGCGTGGCTATCTCCTATAACAGTCAGGTTCTGGGGCTGCCTGCATCACCTACGGTGTTACTGAAAACAAATGTTCAGGCTCCATCCCAGATCTACAGAACGAGACACTATTGAGGAGACCCCACAAATCTTTACAATGCTCTGATTTTTACACACACTCTAGTTTGAGTATCACAGTCTCTACTGATTTTGTACAAGTCTAGCCTAGAGAAGTTTCTTTAGCAATAAGGGACGGTGATAACAAGGTCATCCCTGTTTGTGTTAATTTGGGCTAAGAAACATGACTCTGCAAAAGCCTGGAAGGAAATAAGAGTCTGGGGAATGGGGGTGAAGGCAAAGAGGAGGGTATTTTCACCCAGCAATGAAACAGCGAAAAGAAGAACAGGCCAAGAGAAGGAAGAAGGTATGTCATGCTATTAAAATACAGTTGGCACTTCATGACTGAGCCTTCTGGAAATTGCCCAGCACTTGTAGGCTTAAATCCTGTACTAATGGTTTGCCAGTGTAATAGATGATCTTACCTCTCATAGTTGTCCCCGAATTAAAACTTTTCAAATAAACAGCTCTGCTCAGGGATTGGAAAACTGGGTGCTCCCATACACCTTTAGGCGGAATCAAAATTGGAGCAGCCTTTTTGGAGAGAAATTTGCTAATAACCATCAAATAAAAAACGTACTTTCCTTTTGACTAAGTATTTTCACAACTAAGACTCAACCCTGAAGACATGCAATACCTGCCAATCTATGCCAATATTATGTGTACTGCTAACTAATCTCTACTAAGAAATGATTTGCTGCATTCATTTATCTTGCTTGCTTTCAGTTCTTTATAAATCTAGTGTAGTACTCTAAATAATAAAATAATCTTACTGTAAAGTAATATCACTAGCATCGAGAAGACATTTAACACTTCTTGAGTCCCTACTGTGTGCCAAGCACTGTGCTAGGGGCTTTGGCATAACCTCTTCAACAAGCCAGCAATTTGATATGATTTTCTCCATTTTTTTCACACAAGAAAACAGAGACTCAAAGAGGAAATGGTCCAGGTCATAGCTGACAAATGCAGACTCAAACTCCAAGACTCTTCCTTCAAAACCAACTGTACCACCAGTGAAAGGAATATCCAAGAGTGCTTCTAGAAACATCAGCACTGTCGAGTTTCTGAGTAAACTTACCTTGCTTCAGTGTAACACTTTTAAAAATCAAGAAAGAAGAGAGGGACTTCCCTGGCGATCCAGTGGTTGGGACTTTGCCTTCCAATGCAGGGGGTGTGGGTTCAATCCCTGGTCGGGGAGCTAGGATCCCACATGCCTCGCAGCCAAAAAATCAAAATGTAAAACAGAAGCAATATTGTGGCATATTCAGTGAAGACTTCGGAAATGGTCCACATCAAAAAAAAAAAAAAAAAAATCTTAAAAAAAAAAAGAAAGAAAGAAAGAAGAGAAAGCCTTATGTTGACCATTAGGTTATGGTAGGATGAGCCATTTCAATGAAAACTCACTCTCAATATTTTAAGTCAGTTTTAATGACTTATAGGAGTGGAAAAACACTCATGATGATTTTTCTAGCCCTTTTCAGCTGACTTCCTCTTAGCTCACAAAACTTCCATCACTGTCTTGCTGCTGTTGAAGAATTATTTTCATCCTTCAAAAGACCTTCTTTCTAATAGCTCTGTTCAGTTCTTGAGTAAATAGAAATAATTCCGCTCCCTCGTTAGAACTCAGTCCCTCCTATGTATTCTGAGGGATGCAGAGGGTTGTGTGAAAATTATAGCCCAGCTCAGATTCACAGCCTGAGGTTACAAGGCTCCTCGCCAAGTTTTCACCTGTGTGGAATCACTCACCAGACCCAACTGCTCTGCCTCAACCCGAAGGAAAATACTAGCATGATTTAACTGCAGTTAAGAATTCCAGTAGGTACTTGCTAAATGTGGCATAATCTTTTCCATGCATAGAGAAAAGGAAATCATTCTGCTAATCTATGCCTCACTTCACACCGTCGCGTTTCAGAGCTCCATCCTTCATCAAAGCTGAGGCGATTTAATGAATTTTAAATTTACTTGGTATGAAAGAGATAATTATGGGAACTACAACAGATTCATGGATAGAAGAGCTTAAAAAAAGGTTTATGTGGCTAAAATATATCGAAAATATTTTGCAATAACCTAAATGGGAAAATAACTTGAAAAATAATAGATACATGTATATGTATAACTGAATCACTTTGCTGTACACCTGAAACTAACACAACATTGTTAATCAACTGTACTCCAATATAAAAACAGACAAAAAAAGCAACAAAAACAAAACAAAACAAAAAAAATATATATAGAAAACATTAAAGGGTTTTCTTTGGAAAATCATTTTCACACTTTGCTCCTCATTTCTCTTTTACTTCATTATTGAAGATAATTCAATGACATAGAGCTAGTGATGCAGAGAGAAGGAAGAAATTCAGTATGCAAACCAATAGGAGAGCGAACTTGCTAAAGAAGAGAGAGACTGGGAGAGGGAGAGGTCTGGAAGAGAAAGCGTCTCTGGCCAGACCGTGGGTCTGCAGGCAGGGTAGTTATACCCCTGTTTGTAGTTTCTCTGTGATCTCTTGCCAAAGGCAGATAGTTTAGCAAAAGTAAGAATAAAGGAATGATTTTCCTTCTAGCTGATGTGGCGGGAAAATCACTTTAAGGTAGCATTTTTTGGGGGGCAATGGGATAGTAGAGACAACAGCCCAGGGTTTACAGTAGCACCATTTATATGAAAAACGAGTTCCGAGAACTTCTAAGGAGCTAAGAGCACAAATTTGAAATGAAGAAAGTCACGGCCAGAAAACCAGGTTGGGGTCAAAATATATTAACTCAGAAATTCACAGGCAAATATTCCAGTTAAAAAGACAACTTTAGCTGTTGCTGCTTCTACCAGGAGAGTTTAGCAAGTTTTGGCTTCAAAGTGAGCGCTGCAGTGGTTAAGAGGCTGATACTGTGTTTCTACCTAAAGGTCAGGGATGGGGATGGGGATGGGGGGATCCGCCACAGGTGGCTGTGATCAATTTGACTGCCTCTTTGGGAGGATAGTGTAAACTGTGCTGTAAGCTAAAAAGTAAACCATACGAGTAGTTTAAGGAGGTGTTTAATGCTCAAGATTGTTAGATGGGATGTTTTACCAGTAGAAATGGGTTTAAATATAAATGGCCCTAGTAATGGCAAATGCTTCAGAACTAGCTGGGGAGACACAAAACTGAAGAGTTTTCTGTGAGAGCTCCCAACCCCGTAGAACCACATTGTGCAATGGGGATATAGACAGAAGACAAATTTAAAAATCCTTATGGAGTCTCAGGAGCTGATTCTAGTCTATAAAGCGTTTCTCTAATTGGGATCTGGATATACTTTATGATAAGAAGAGTGCAGAGCTGCCAAGACCTCTCCAATAGTCAACTCATTCCCTCCTTCTTTTCCAGTAGAACCCCATGTTTTCAGGGTTGCAATGTGCTCAGTTACAAAGAACAAAATAAATGACTGCATTTTCCAGCCTCCTTTACAGCTAGGGGTGGTCACAGCTATAGTTTAGGCAGTGATGTATAAGCAGAAGGGACTGGGCAGGGCTTCAAATACTCTTTAAAAGCTACTGATACAAGTGGGACAGTTCCTTTTGCCTTTTCCCTTCTTCCACCTGATATGTGCATAGGTTGGCTTGGGCTCAGATGCCATCTTGGGAACATGAGAACAAGAGACACATTCTGAGGACGGCAAAGTGGAAGTTCAAATCCTTGATTTATCATGAAGTCACTATGCTGGTCCTGAACCACCTATCTCCATTCTGCCTTTTCATGAGATAAAAACGACCCCTGATTTATTTCAGCCATTGGGTTTATTTTGAGGAAGAGAGCGCGGGGTGGAGGGTTCCTATTACAGAAAGGTAACTCCTCATTTGCACAGAGTACAAGGTGCATACTTGACATTTCCTGTCCCATTCTCCTGCTAGACAGCCATCACGTTGGCTTACCAACTTCAAATATTTAAAATATAAAGTTCTCGGGCAGGCCACATAAACTATCTAGTAGTAAGTGCTATCTGATCCCGTCTTCTCCCAAAACTAACCATTTACTTAATGGAAGGAATGAGAATGTTCATTTTGAGTGCTGTATGGGTCACTCTGCAGGGAGACCACGTAGAGGTGAGGTGCCATGCTTGGGGCATGCACATGGCTGACCACAACTCAAAAACTTCTACTAACTTTTATAACTACTGCTCAAAAATTCACCTGATGTTTTAGGAAAATCAACTAATTAAGAATCTAAGTCTTTCAAATATTTCTATCTTGATTATAATCACATCCAGAGAAAAAATGAAAATTGTATTCAAAGGTAGCTGTGGAGACATGAAACTAAAGAGTTTTCCATGAGAACTCCCAACCCCACAGAGCCATGTTCTGCCTTGGGGAGAGACAGAAGAAAAGACAAATGGACACAATTCTTGTTGGGATTTTAGGAATATTTTAAAGCTTTAAGAATTTCCATGAAGACTTGTAAGAGCAATTAAAAGGAAAAGAGAAGTCATTATAAAGTGATTCAATGGCTTTTTTTTTTTTTTTTTTTAAATTGTTTTGAAGGAGCACCTATTTTTAATTAATTTTATTTATTTATTTTTGGTTGTGTTGGGTCTTCGTTTCTGTGCGAGGGCTTTCTCTAGTTGCGGCAAGCGGGGGCCACTCTTCATCGCGGTGCGCGGGCCTCTCACTATCGCGGCCTCTCTTATTGCGGAGCACAGGCTCCAGACGCGCAGGCTCAGTAGTTGTGGCTCACGGGCCCAGTTGCTCCGTGGCATGTGGGATCTTCCCAGACCAGGGCTCGAACCCGTGTCCCCTGCATTGGCAGGCGGATTCTCAACCACTGCACCACCAGGGAAGCCAATGGCTTTTTTTACTCCTTAAGTTGCCATCTTGAAGATCATGTATCTCTAGAAAAAAGAAAAGATGGCGGCAGCTCCAGTTCAGTGTTCAGGGATCTCATAGGATCTGTGGGTTCAAAATGTAAATAATAAACTCCTCTCCTCTGATCAGCTCTGCTCTACCACAGTTACTATAGCCACTGGCAGACAGACTTAGGAAGACCTTCCAGTTCAAGGAAGACCAAGATGCAGAGGGGAGATGTGCCGGGGTAGGAGAGAGGCCACTTCCTGCCTTGTTCCTCCTCTTTCCACCCCAGCCAATTTTTCGTTGTTTTATTATTTTCGTCTTCCAGTTTTCTTTTTTAATTTAATTTTTTATTTTTATACAATTTTTTAAAGTTACTTTCCATTGACAGTTATTACAAAATATCGGCTATCTTCCCTGTGTTGTACAGTACATCCTTGTAGCCTATCTTACCCCAGTAGTTTGTACCTCCCACTCCCTCACCCATGTGTTGTCCCTCGCCCCTTCTCTCTCCCCACTGGTAACCACTAGTTTGTTCTCTATATTAGCAAGTGTGCTTGTTTTATGTTATACTCACTAGTTTATTGTATTTTTTTGTATTTTTTAGATTCCACATATGTGACATCATACAGTATTTGTCTTTCTCTGTCTAACTTAATTTCACTTAGCATAATGCCCTCCAAGTCCATCCATGTTGCTGCAAGTGTCATTATTTCATTCTTTCTTATGGTGGAGTAGTATTCCGTTGTGTATATATATATATGCCACATCTTCTTTATCCATTCATCTGTATATGGACACTTAGTTTGCTTCCATGTCTTGGCAATTGTAAATAATGCTGCTGTAAACATTGTATCATTTCCCACTCCAGCCACTTTTAAAAAGCCCTTTATCCATCTTGACACAAAAAGCCAAGTCAGCTCCTGCATGGTGATGATGATGGTGAGATGCAATGGCTGGCTCTCTGTCAAGCATGGATTGTGCTCAGTGTTTTACGTGAAGAAATGATTTAGCCCCACACCGCAAGGTAACATAATCCTCTCCACCCTGAGACTCAGAGGTAACGTGGAAATCTCTAGTGGAATGTAGTCGTAGTGGAGGGTGGAGACTTTTAAAGTAGTAAGTCGGCCTCCAGCACCCAAGCTTCACATGGCTTCCCCCTACAGCCCCTTAATACTCCCACAGCATCTCCTATGGATGAGATTTCCATTCCAGAGTGTGGAAGAAATGAAGAAGAAAGGAAGGGAAGCAATAGTGGAAAACAGCCAGCTTTGATTCTCAAAGTGGAGAGCAGTGACATATGCAGGTTAGGTGGAGAGGGACTTTGGAAGCAAGTGTCACAGAGACCCTGGTGTGACAGACCCACGATCATTTGAAAGAGGAGGTGGTGGGGCTGCGCTTACTGTCCAGTGACCCGGTGCCCAGGAAATCAGTCACAGAATCCCTTAGAGAATGACTTGCAGGACACTGAACGCACAAACCCCAAACCAGCCCCCCTGAAACATGCGTGAGATTTTCCAGAAAAGCATCCTGGTTGGGGGTTGAGGTGTGCGGTGTTTGTGTCCTCAAGACATACTTTTGCTTAAGACTTCGTTAATTTGATAAACACAACGAAGCTCTCTAAAGATTAGTCTGTGCACAGTTTTTATAATATTAAGATGCAGTATCTTATTGTAAATATCATATTATAATCTTTTATCTATAAGAGAAATAGTAATTGTCTATGTCAAAGGTGGGGGGAGGGATAAGTTGGGAGTTTGGGATTGACATATACACACTACTGTATTTAAAATAGATAACCAGCAAGGACCTACTGTATAGCACAGGGAACTCTGCTCAGTATTCTGTAATAACCTAAATGGGAAAAACAATTTGAATAAGAATAGATATACGTATATGTGTAACTGCATCATTTTGCTGTATACCTGAAATTAATACAACGTTGTAAATCAACTATAGTCCAACATAAAATAAAAATTAAAAAAAATATATGTCTATATTACTGCTAGTACTATTACTGTATAGCTTAGAGGCAGCAGGAGAGTTGAGGGACCTAAGAGTGCATCCACTGGGAAGGCGGCCAGTCATGCCTGCTTTAGAGACAAAAATGTAGAACACTGTGGTACCAGGCGACCCTGCCCCAAAATTAACAAAAGTAGCCTCTGGAGCTGAGGTGAGGCAGGGGCCATAGAGACAAGCTTCTGTGGCCGAGACGGGCCTCCCCCGCCTCAGAAGAGCATCCAAGGTGGGCAAAGAGAGAGGGAGACACCGCAGACCCCAGCAGGGCAAGGCTAGTCTTGAGAGACATGATTCTGCTGCGGGGATTCAGATCAGAAAGCGGGGGATGGCTGACGTTGTCGCCCAGCCCCCTCTTCATGTACCGGCTGCTGTGAAAGTTAGGGAAGCAAGTATTGGTTACACAATATATTTTTTGAATCACTTCCTGATTTCTGTACCAGAGGACTTTGTTTTCACATGACTTTCCTTGTACTTATGGTCAAATTTTCCATCAGGTTCCTTCCTGGTAACCACAAATGAGAATTACATTTTGGGGTTTGGAGTTGCTCGTGAGGGCAAAACCCAGCACTTGTACAAGCAAAAGTGTATGTCAGGAGCAAGTTCTGGTTCAGTTCACAGTGGAAAAACCCAGTCCACGCCACTGACATCTGCAGAGCGGCAGACACGCTGGCACTGAGGAGCCACAGCATGTGGCCTCGGACCACAGGCCAAGAGCAGGTGCCACCTCCTTCAAAAGCCTGTAGTGTATCCTGCAGGCAGAACTGGGCATCTTACTGATTATCTCAGGCAACAAAGGTATTTCCCAAATGACGTGCAGGTGGGATGTGTCTCCAAACTGCGCTCCCATCTCAGGTGACTGCCCTGCCCTCACCGCAAGCAGGTTGCTAATAATTCCCCAAATGAGAGCAAGCTGTTATCAGAAAAAGAATTCTCTAACAGCCCTCCATTTTTCTTTTTCTTGAAAAGGAAATAACCCTGGTCCAAGAGATCCTGGTAGCTCTCTGTTGGCCTGATGTCATCCTTCTTCTAGATCTCTGTGCGAATTTACCTTTTTGTCAATTAAACTCGAGTCCTTATAACATCTGTAGACAATCTGTGAAACACTTGTGATTCATGAAACTCAATTTCAAAGACCAATTTTAAGAAGATACTCCCTACAGTTTGCCTTGCTCTCTGGGACCCCGGGAGTTTTTTCCACAAAAATCCTTGATTTGTTTCCAGAGCTTATCTCATGACTCCTGTTGTCTCTGGGAAGTGGTGTCATTCTGAGATCTCAGTGAACTGTCAGATCAGCTAGTCCGGTCCAATTCCCAAGGCAGGAAACAGCCCTTAACAACGTTCGTCCTCTGTCTGCATCTTTTGAAATGTATATTTTAAAGGTAAAGCTAAATAAATATTTCTCTACTTAAAGAAGACCTTAGATATGTCAAGGAAACCTTTTTTTCCCGCATGTGAACATTTTTCTAGAAGTAGAAGAACCCAAGCTTACCACAAGTGTATCTTAAGAAAGATGCATTCACTGTAATTATACATGGCTTGTAAAACGCATTAGGCAACTGTGTGTGTCAGTAAATAGATGGATTCTCAGCTGGGTGACTCACAGAATTGCATGGGGAAGATTACAAAGTTCCAAATAGGTAATAAGCACTTTGTAGAGAACAAAATAAAAGAACGAAATTGTTTTCATATTAGTTGGGTGAATCTTAGATCTGTGAGAGAAATGAGGGCTCTTGGAAAACAATGGCGACACTATTGTTCCAGTTAAAGTTCACTTTAACTTTACAAGGCCCATACCAAGGGGTCTTGTACCCTTTCTGAAAGGAGAGCTTTCTCAAAGGCTTTTCATTTACTCCCTCACCGTTAGAAATGATGATGCTCTGAAACTTCAGAATTCCCAATCAGGACAATGAGGTATGTGAAACCCTTGCAGCCCTCTTTGTTAATAGAGCATTATCAATGGTATGTGTTGATATATATGCATGTTAATATATGCATGCATATATATCAATACATACCATACACACATATACATACATGCATACACATATACCCATGTGTGTCTACGTATACACAAATATGTATGTATACACATACATATATATACATATATATCATTTTCCAGTCTAAAAAAGATCTCTCTTCTGTAACAGGATGATTCTCTTTGACACTAAAAATTGTCAGGGTGATAATTATAACTGTGACAGACATTTTCTCACTTTTAAGTCAAAGGAGAGTCATTTATTATTAATAAGAAAATGGTTCTCCTTAGAAAATTCTCTGTTGCTGGGCTTCCCTGGTGGCTCAGTGGTTAAGAATCTGTCTGCCAAGGCAGGGGACATGGGTTCAAGCCCTTGTCCAGGAAGATCCCACATGCCGCGGAGCAACTAAGCCCATGCGCCACAACTACTGAGCCTGCGCTCTAGAGCCCGCAAGCCACAACTACTGAAGCCTGCGCGCCTAGAGCCCGTGCTCCGCAACAAGAGAAGCCACCGCAATGAAAAGTAGCCACCGCTCGCTGCAGCTAGAGAAAGCCCGCGTGCAGCAACGAAGATGCAACGCAGCCAAAAATAAATTAATAAATAAATAAATAAATTTATTTAAAAAACAAGAAAATTCTGTTGCTTTTGATGTACTGTTCAGTATTTTCCACAAGTATTTTTCTCGTCCTTACCACAGAGCCTATATTTTGGTCATCTTTTAAAGCAGTAGTTCTCAACCAGGGGTGATTTTGCCCCCAGGGGACACTTGGTAATGTGAGGAGACATTTTCATTGAGTGGGTAGAGTTCAGAGATGCTGCTAAACATCCTACACTGCACAGAACAGCCCCGACAATAAAGAATTACCAGGCCCCAAATGTCACCAGCGCTGAGGCTGGAAACTTCCGCTTACACAAGAGCCCCAAACTTACTCAACATTACCACTGCTCTTCCATCTTTCAAAACTGAGCTAACTCTGATTACCAGGAAGATTCCTCTCAATATTCAACCAAAAGCATATTGGCATGCTGAGAAATATTCACCCTTCGATGCCAGAATCATCCATATCTTAATTCCAGAAATATTCCTATCTTCTGAAGATGTCAAATCATTTAAATCTATTTTTTTGTATGTATCTATTGGGAAGTGGTATATAATGGAAGTATAGGGGAAAGAGAGTATGTGTACGTATTTGTTTCCTAGGGTTGCCACATCAAATGACCATGAGCTAGGTGGCTGAAAGCAACCGAACTTTATTCTCTCATAGTTCTGAGGGCCAGAAGTCTGAAATCAAAGCGTTAGCAGGGTCCTGCTCCTTCTGAAGGCGTCAGGGGAGTTTCCTTCCTTGCCTCTTCCAGCGTCTGGTGGTTCCAGGCATTCCTTGGCTTGTGGCTGCATCAGTCCAATCTCTGCCTCTGTCTTCACATGAGCTGCTGCTCTCCTGTGTCTTCTCATCTTCTGCTTCTTATAAGACACTTGTCATTGGATTTAGGGCCCACGTGGAAAATTCAAGATGCTCTCTACTCGAGATCCTTAATTAATTACCACGGTCACAGGTAAGTTAAGGTTCACAGGTTCCAGGTGATATATCTTTAGAGGGGCCATCACTTAACCCACGGGGGGGGGTGGTAGTGGTGGTGGTGGTGGTGGTGGTGGTGTGTGTGTGTGTGTGTGTGTGTGTGTGTCAATTTAAAACCACTGTGACAAGGCCAGGCTCAAAATAAGCAAAACGCTTTCTCAAGGTATAAAGTAAGGTTTAGCATACTTTTACTTGGATTAATAGTCTCACTATAGCTTCTGTCTATTGAATTTAAAAATTCATCATTTCTATCTACAAACTTCTCAAAATAAAGACCAGGTACCAGAAAACCTGGTGGCTGGAGAGAACTCCAGAGAGAAACTAGCAGGCTTACTTCCAGGTAAATAGCATGAATTATCAAGACTAGTGAGGTTCAGCATCATTTATAAGGTACATATCTCCATAATCCTTCCAAATAGCTCTCAAGTGTTTCGTTGTTTCATCAGGTGAAGGTAAAAAAGATCATGGAGCTCAAACAAACTTCTAAGAGGAAGAAGGACCTTGAAAAATATTTTGTTAAAATGTCTTTATTTTAGAAATTAGGAAACTAAAATCCCAAAGGCTTTCATCTTTATTTCTTTTCTAAGATCACTCAGACAGGAGATGATTGAGGCAAGGTTAGAAGTTCAATACTGTCCTTCCAGGCCAAGGCTCTTCCTCTACACGCTCCTTTATGTCTCATCTACATTCCTGCTACTACGAAGTATACTCATTTTCTTGATCATCTTTTAGTTAATATTGAGTGACCACCATCCACAGGACACCTTCTCTTCTTACATGCTCTGTTAGGCAGCTCAGGCAACCATAACAAGATACCATTCGCTTTGTGTCTTTTTTTTTTTAAAAAAAACTATTGAGTCTCTTCTTTAAAATATTTATTTATTTATTTTGGCTGCGTTGGGTCTTTGTTGCTGCGCGCGGGCTTTCTCTAGTTGCGGCGAGTGCGGGCTACTCTTCATTGTGGCGCGCAGGCTTCACATTGCGGTGGCTTCTCTTTGTTGAGGAGCACGGGCTCTAGGCGCACAGGCTTCAATAGTTGTGGCACATGGGCTTCAGTAGTTGTGGTTCGCGGGCTCCAGAGCACAGGCTGAGTAGTTGTGGCGCATGGGCTTAGCTGCTCTACGGCATGTGGGATCTTCCCAGACCAGGGCTCGAACCCATGCCCCCTGTATTGGCAGGCAGATTCTTAACCACTACGCCACCAGGGAAGTCCCTGGCTTTGTGTCTTAAACAACAGAAATCTACTTTCTCACAGTTCTGGAAGTCGGAAGTCTGAGATCAGGGTGCCAGCTGGTTGAGTTCAGGTGAGAGCTCTCTTCCTGGCTTGCAGATGCCCGCCATCTAGCTGTGTCCTCATATGGCCTGTCCTCACTCTGTACACACAGAGAGAGATGTCTCTCCCTTCTTCTCAGGCCACCAATCCTATAGGATTACGACTCCACCCTTACAACCTCATCTAACCTTAATTACCTCCTAAAAGCCCTATCTCCAACTATAGTCATACTGAGTCATATCAGGGGTTAGAGCTTCAAGGTAGGAATTTGGGGTGACGTAGTTCAGTCCATAACACAGCCCCTGTCAGCTTATGTCAATAGACAGTATTATGTTTTTCCAAAAAGTTTTATATCATTTAATCCCCATAACTTTGTGATTTGCTCCATTTAACAAATTAGGAGGCTGAGGCTCAGAGAAGTCAATTAGTTGGCCCAAGGTCACACAGCGAATAAGATGCAAGCTGGAACTCAATACATGCCTTTACTGGAATTCTAGAGCTCTTTCCCAGTGTCCAAGATGACCTTTTGTATTGGTCACCTTTTAAGACATGTCGTTATAGAGCATCCACAGACACTGTGAAAACACATGGTTCCTAACAAGGTCCTTAGAAAGACCTTTGAAAATCTGAAGTTGTAGTTCTTACAATTGACCATCCAACACATTAGTGACTTAAACTCCATAGTATGGAAAGAGATTAATATGTCATCTGTTCTCATGTACACCAGGAGTACGACCTGAGAGCTGATTCAGCTGTTCTCACAGTAAGCCATCAAGTCCCACAAAAAAAATCATAAAGGAATAAATGATTATCCACGGTGCCAAAAGCACATGTATTTTGAACAAGAAAACATTATGTTAAAGAATGTGAGAAAAAAATGATACATATTTATTCAGTGAGCTTTTCAATAAAACCTCTAAGATGGAACACAAGAAATGCTTCATTCCATAGCGTGGTATCAAGGTTTTTTCCAAATATAAAAAACAAAACTATTGTCTGTTGACAATGATATAAATGACGAGAAGATTCTGGGTACAAACTTAAAAATGCAACATGTAAAATATTTTCGCTGTTACATCAAGTTAAAAGAAACTTTACCACTTATGTTCACTAGTAAAACTTATTCATTTTTATAGGGATCATGACACTAATGTTATTATAGAAGAATTCTTTTAGAGATGCACATGGAAGTAAATATTTAGGGATGGAATATTACAGGTCTGTGATTAACTTTCAAATACTTCCCCAAATGAAGCAAAGATGTATTAAATCTCAGTGATAGGTATTATGGCAGTTCATCACACTATTCTCTGTATGCTTATCTCTAAAGATTTTACAACGAAAAATTCATGATTAACAATAATGGGCTATCTTATGAAGTTACCAAAATCTTGGAAGCAAAATATTAACAGTACATTATTTAACAGAATATGCCTGTTCAGTGGTGTATGAAAGACCCATGTACGCAGAGCACAAGAGAAAAAATACACATACATCTGTTTAGAGAAACACATCCCATTCTTCTAATTCTGCTGCTAGGTGTACACATTGCTCAGTAGATTTAGAGCAACCCAGACTCTCCTTGTTTTTAGAATTGAAAAAGAAATGAAGAATTCCATTTTGAGTAAGAGGGGCCAGTTTGATTTTTCTTTTTTGACCTACAAAAAGCCATGCATAATTGATGTATACGATCTGATGATTTTGGAGATAAGTATTAATATACACTATCACCACCATCGACGCCATAAACAGATCCACCGTCTCCAAAACCTTCCTCCACCCTATTATTTATTTATATTTTTGTGATAAGAACACAACCTAAGATTTGACCTCTAAGCAAATTTCTAAGTATACAATATGATACTATTAACACAAGGTGCTATACTCTACAGTAGAAAATTTGGTGTCCATGGCTGGCATTATTCATCTTGGGATCCACGGTAAATGCAAAGACTTTCAGGAGAGTGTACTCCCCGTGCAAAACTAATATCAAAAGCAGAGTTTGTGTGGAAAGCACATGAGAGCATGCACACATTCTCTTCAAGCTTCCATTTGCAAGAATATTTGAAAGGTTAGAAAGCTTCCCTGCCAAGGGTATTCAAAAAGCCAGAAGTAGTTTTTTGTCTCTTGCTCTGAATTTCTTCACCCCAGGATGAAATACAGGAAGCTAATTCAGAGTAGCTAGTAAATTTAGTCATTTCCAGGGCCCCAGGCTTCATTCCCTCCTCCCCACCGCCCCTGTCATGCACAATTCCTAATCTCTACCCAGAAGTATAGCAGCCGGATAGAGGACAAAGATGACCTTGGGTTTAAGTGGAGCTTTTAGCCTACCTGAGGGGCTTTTATTCAAAGAAAGCTTCCCATTTTACCTCTCATGTTAATGGGGTGTGTGTGTGTTAAAGCAGGAGATAAAGATGCCAGGAAAACAAATCTCTTCCCATACTGGGATTCTCTTTGGAGAGCACCATCTCGCCTCCAGAAGCTATCAGTCATCAGCATCTCCCAGTTTGCAGATATCACAATACAGTCATGATTTTATCTGACAAATAACTCTGCAATTGACCTCCCAAGATTTGAGAATTTGGAAATGCTGGGTTAGAAAAGATGCTAAACTAACTTATAGAAAAGACTAAACCTCATCTTATAAAAGGAAGACAAATGAGGTATGCACATGGGCAAAAGCCCAGCTCTGAGCTCTCTCGCCATCATCCCTGTGGTTTAGAGGAAGAAATGCTTTATCTCCAATACCAAGGGCCTGGAGACAAAGAAGTAGTGTAGTCAGTGGATTGTCTCACAGTTCTAGGAAAAGTTCAAATTGTATGTATAATATTTTTCTACTAACAAAGAAATAATCGTTTCTCCCAAAAAATCGTCCCTAATTCCACCTGGGGAAATGGTGCACCATTAGCACATTGTCCATAGACCCACAGATGCTCAGAGAGGTTTGCCCTGGCAAATCTAACCAAAAAATGACCCAATCCATCACCATCAACCCCACTGTGGAAACTTTGTGTCGTAAAGGTTGGAAAACGCAAGTCAGACTGGTTTATTCAGGAAGGGATCTGAATCCAGAGGCTCCAATGATGTCTCCTTCTCTCAGACCTGCAGTCCTTCACAGTGCTTCATTTACAGGCATCCTGTAATGAAAAGAGGGCCACCAGCAGCAACAGGCTATAGCCTCCCGGATTTCAACCCCTGAGGAAATAAGCTCTCTTTCCTACCAGTTGCTTTTGCAAAAGACCAGGGAACCCAATGACATCAGGAAGGCTAAAGCCCTGAAAAAAAAAGCCCTTTTTCATCTCGAAGGGCAAGTCATCAGGCAGTGTTGCTTATGCCACAGAGCTCGGAGTAGAAGAGTTCTTTACATTTGTACTCACAGCCCCTCGGATACACCAGGCCATCCTCGGAATTGTCATCCTGTCTCCCCAACTAATGGCCAAGCTTTGTTACTGAGGGGCATCTGGTCTGGTTCCTTCTTCCCTCGGGCCAGTGGTTCCCCTGGGTGGCTTGGGATATAGTCACCTGGCATCTTTATCCCAGCTGACTTACAGGTTAGAATCCTCCACTTTTTTTCTCTCTCTGTCCCTCTTTCTCTCTCTGTCTCTGTCTCTCTCTTTTCTCTGTTTAAAATAACTAAACTCAGATGGTACCGGGTCCACTCTGTCATCTTGCTGCTTCCTATGGGTATCATCCTCTGTCCTCAGCAAGCACAGTAAGTTATGAGTGGACCAGTTTCTAGAGCAACGTCTGAAGGTCTGCATGTCATCATGGCCACTGGGGTGGCAGGGCCACCTCTGTCTCCATGGAAATAAAGACCAAGTCATCAAGAAAGGCAGGTATGTGGGGAGAGCACAGACGTTAGAGTCGGTTGGCTTGGGTTGAACCCACAACTCTGCATCTTACTAGTTATGTAATCATGAATAAGCCCTTCAGTGAGATAACCTTTGCCTCTCTGTGCCTCATTGTCCTTGTATGTAGAAAGGGAATATTTTAAGTCTACCTGCCTCATGGGACGATCCCGAGGATTAAATCAGATAACACACATGACGGGCTTATCACAATGCGTGGTGCATAAGCCATCAAAAATGTTCACTGCCATGGCGAGTATCACTTCTACCACCACTACTAAAAGTACATGGGATTTATGAGCATAGATTTTAGGGTCAGACTGCATAAGTTCAATTCCGATTCTATCTCTTACTATGAAATCTTGGTCAAGTTACTTAAGCTCCCCAAGACTTAGTTTGCTTATACATAAAATAGGAACAATAATGGTACCTGCCTAACAGAGGCAGGAGTGAAGTTTAAGTTCAATAAACGTATCACTGGGCTCTCAGATGTGGTCTATCATTTTATGTACGTGGCATGGCATCTGAAGGGTTGTGATAAGCCTCCCTCTCTCCAGTACCTCCACAAAGGAAAAAAAAAAAAAGTTCCACAATTGCCACTTCTGTCCCAGGCACCTGGAATTCTGGAGTTGGAAAAGTGCTCCTTCAGCTTAAAGGCACCATTCACTGTTAAAGGTAAATGCCCCAAGGTGGCCAGGAGGAGGGGTACTCCGGCATCTGCTCGGCAGTTTTGTTGATTTAGCAAATGCTTTCCAAGGTGACAATTTTCGGGAGGATGAGTGAAGGTCAGAGCACTAGACAGCTGGAGAGCCTGGAAGAGGCAGAAAGGTCTCGGATGTGGTGGTCAGCTCTCCCCACAAACGTTACTGACCTTCTCAGTTCAGTCAAGGATTCAGGTCAGATGGTCCCACCAGGCCCGGAGCCCAGCGTAGATCCCAAGGCCCAGATTATCCTCTCATTGCTGAGCTCAGCATCTCCACCCCAGAGCAAGGCCAACCTCAAGATTCACCAGCGCTTTCTCCCAATTCTGGAAACACTCGAGTTTTCTGAAGCGGTATTGAGGCCACATGTAACTCGTCATGGAGTAGATAGTTTCAACACTCTCTATGGCCCTTGCTCTCTCGTCTTTTCCAACAGTATTTTAATGATGAGACAATTCCTCCTCAGATGTGGAGAAACTGGAGAACTCAACAATTTCCTAAGACCACAAAGCACAGAAGAGGCAAGGACTTTCTCGAAATAATGGGATGAGCTTAACCAAAAGAAATCTTCAACTTATTAGCCGAACCAGTTTTCATCTAAGGAGAGAACTCCTCAAGGAAATTTGGGCCACTCTCTTCCTGAAGCAAGTTTTAAAATTCAACCAGACTAAACAATGGAGACCACAGGGAACAACACTCCCCTTGCCAGGTAGAAGGGGATGAGGGCTGGAATGGTATTTTCCAGCTCTCACTTCTGTGATGAGTGATCCTAGTTACCTGGGCTGCTGGGCTGGGAGTGGATGCAGACAGAGCTGGTTGTTCACACCGACTTGCAATTTTAATACAAGCCAATTTAATCAGTTCCTCGGCACAGCCCTACTTTCAAGTCTCTGGAAACATCTCAAGGGAGAAAATGACACTAAGAAACACAGAAATCTTTTCTCAGCAGGCGTCTGTCACAGTGCCAGTTCCTAAGTGCACAAACTTTTGGCAGACTGAGTCACTTTGATATATTTTTCCCAGGGTTCAAAAAGAAAAGATAAACAAAGAACTTGTGACTTCAGGGGGAGCAAAGGTAGCCCATCTTCTTTATGCTTCTGGCAAAGGGGAAGGGAGTGTCAGGGCAAAGAAATCACCTTGTTAGTGGTTTCTGAGACTGCAGGTTTGGGGCCTGGGGGAATTTTCTGGGCGGACACACTGGGGTTTGCTGCCACTTTCCACAGGTAAAGCAGAGGGCAGCTTCTGTCAGCCACGGCTGTGCTGAGGTTGGCCCTTTTTTTTTTTTTTTTTTTTTTTTAAACAAGGACAAGTATTCCCCATTTCAAACCGGTTTTCAAAAGGTATATGGATTTTCTCTAACAATATTCCTCCAGGAATTAAACAGGCAAGGCAAAAATAGTCAATATTTTCTTTAGGCTTTGTGGGAACAAACAGGATATGTCTAATTAAAACTTTTTATTATCTGGGCCTTAACAGCTTTGGGAGTGGTTTGTTTCTTCTAGGATAAGAGTTTTTAGAACCACATCAAGATCCAAAATGTTAAGGAACCAGTGGCCTGGAGATGAGGACGAGTTTCGCTCTTAGCCATATTTTGATGACGTGCTTTCACCTTTCTGTGGCTCTCGGACACGTTTCCTGAGCTGTCAGTCGTATATCACCCCACTGAATAAGACAGACTTTAAACAAACACAGCGACTACTTTTTGACAGTGTATTTCTCCGGATATTTGCCAAGAACTTGAGATGTAAGAAATAAAAACTCATCTTCAGTTTTTCATAGAATCGGACCGGAGCCAAGAAAATCTAGCACAAATCAAGTGTCTTCTCCGATGATGTGCCAATGACGTCATAATTGGAGCTGAGATTAGGAAACCTCACAGGATCTCAGCGGTTATACTCATTAATTCCTTCGTCAGTCGAATTACTTTCTTCCCACTCTCTGCCCATTGAAAACTCAGGGCACTGCCTGGCCTAGTAAGAGTGTGGTAACGTACGTCTCTGTTGATGGAGGCTGGATTGCCTTGAACTTCTAGCCCCTCACTGCAGGTGACCAAGGTCAACGAGGATGCTGACTGTCCCAGACTGACCCTGCCTGGCTGAATCTTGGAAAGGTCCCCTGTAGCCCTTGCTAGGTCTAGCTCTGCAATGTATGGTGTTTGGGTTTTTGTGTTTCTATTGACTGAGGGGGACTGGCTTCCAGATGTTGACATGAGCAAAACACCTATGAGAATGATTCAAAACATCAATGTATTAATTCACAGTGACAAATATTGATATAACTCCCAAAGCCTCCGAGTGGCCCTTGAGTGTAATCAGATCATTCTTTCCTCTAGAGGAGAAGTCACATGGGAATCTAAATTACATTTAAAAGGCAGCTGGGTGATGCTCACAGGGAGTACTACCAAGGGGTGATAAACTGTGCTGCCCAACTCCATTTCCAGGCATAGTTCTCAAAGAGGACAGGAGGACGGTCTTTGGGTCAGTGCTGACACTCTGATAAATTACCCGCCTGATCCTTTTCTAGAATTCAGGTAAATCACCACCATCCCTAAATGATAAGGTGATAATCCCTTTAAATATGTGATCTACGTGTATTGAGCAGACTATAACATTCTTTTTCTGACAAAAAACAAAGTATAACAAAACACCCTGATAACTTTGTCAGGACCAAGGAAGAGGTCCAGGGCCCTTGACTGAATCTGTGATACATCCTGCGTCTCCAATATGGCAATTTGGAAACAAAATAGCTTCGTGGGCAACACAGAAATTAGACTCCAACCAGAGGGCTTACTTCCGCAGTTGAACAGATGACAAACTAATCCATAATGTTTTCTCTTCTTGTATTCACCTTCAGAAGTGACATTTTCTGATCTGGCTCCCATATTTGGGACTGCATTCTGCTTTGGTGGACTGCTGTATGTCATGTTCCCATGTGCCTACAGAGTGTCTTGTCCCTGCTGCTTGGCTGGTATTATGGGAGCATAATTTTGGTTCAGTAATAAAATGAAGGGGATGCTAGAGATTTTGCATGTCCAGCAAGGTAGAAGAAGTGTTCTAGCCCAGTAGCTATTTAAGGAATGGTATTAAAGGAGTTAAAACCATTAGCCAATATATCAAGCATTATAAGTAAGATTCTCATTTAAGGAATAATTCCTGAAAGTCATGTGCGTAATTGTGGAAATTCTCTCAATTCCTCCAATCTCTTTCCCGGTATCTGAAAGATACTAGAAAATGCTAATGAATAAGAAATTCTTTTTCTTGAGTGAATAAACGTGTTCATGGGCAATTTTTTCTATTCAATAATAATGATAGCAACAGCTAATATTTATTGAGCACTTAGTGTTTCACCCCAGATATCATATACCCAGAACTAAAACAAATCTTCACAACTATTTCATGAGTTAAGTCCAATTATTAACTCTAGCAGGCATTAGGGTGAGAAAACTGGGCAAGTTGCTTAATGTCTGTATGCCTCAAGTTCATATATTTTGTAAGTGTCAGGGCTACTGCTTAAGCCCAGGGAAACTGACCATAAAACTTGCCTTCTTAACTACTAAGCAATGTGCCTCCTCAAAATTTCAAACTATAAATACTTGTATAATTTGGCCTAACCCATTATATCCATTAGCATTGACTCTATAAACTTGATTACTATGCTGAAGCTGTTTCTTGTTCCCTTTTCCTTATGAAAAATAGGCAAATATAAAATTAGAACAACCTCCTGTTCTGTTTCTCAGTGAATGACTTTATTATCATCTCAGCCAATACTGAAATCCCCATTTCAAAAAAAATCTCCACCACCCACATTACCTTCATTGTTAATATTTATAACATGTGGTGAAAGAGTTTAGAACTCAACTTCATTGTTCCAACAAAAATTCAAAATCTTCCAAATTGGCTAAGGGGTCTGACTTCTAAAAGGTTTACTCCTCAAATGCAGGCCTCTTGCCAACACGTCTGACAAAGTGAGTCTCAAAATTTGAAAGTTATCAGAGCATCTTTTGGCAGGTTAAAGAAAGTTCCAAGAGTCACATGGACTCCCAGAACTGTATCTCCAAAAAATATAATTCCTTCACATTTGTATATAAGAATTTAACCAGATGTTCGTTATGAGGAAAAACAGCCATGTTAACTAAGCAAGGACCTAGTCATACTCTACTATGAAAACTAGCAAGTTTAACATAACTCAAAGGAACTCAATTTACTTTTTGAAATATTTGACAATAATTCTCCAACGTTAGTATTTAAATTTCTGAAGATGGATCTCCCTAAACCTCATTTTTTAGTTAAAATATTATGAAAAGAGTCCATTTTCCCAGTTCTCTCTGATGTTCCCATTTTTCTAAGATGTTTCATGACACTAGAAATGCATCAATGTCACAGGGGATTAATCATTGTCCAATCACCGTATTACTGTTGAAGTAGCCTAATCAGTTAGTGGAATCATTTTCTGCTCTTATTTCTCTTAGGATCTCAAAGGAGAATATCAAAGAGGGTTCTGTTTCAGGCATAAATGTCCCCTTCATTTTTCCATTAATCTCTTGATGCCTAGATGCCCAGGAAGCATGGACTTTCTCCTTCCCTCCAATTTTCCAAAACCACATACAAGAGAATTGAGCTGTTCTGTAACAAAGCCTCAGAATACAATTCCATCTTGATACCCTCTTGCTCTATGTTTATTTCCTCTTGTTCTCCCATTCCCCCATCTCATTATGTTTGTATATAGCCTCATATTTTCAATGATCTTATACTTCAAATGCCTTCCATCTGTTTCAACTTTAGTCCTTTTAGAACAGACAGAAGGGCAATAAGTACATATAACTATTTCCCAGAAATAATCCCAAGATATTGGTGTAAAAAATGTGATACCAAACATGTACTGAATTAGTATATCAGAGATTAAAATCTGTTCTCTTCTGGATTTCCAATCTTTGTTTCTTAAATATTTCCTATTTGTTAGGCTGGGATGTTATTAACGTTATCATTGACATCTGAACAGAAAAATCTTTCATCTTCTACTCTTATTATTTAGAGGATAAAAAATTAGTCAAATCTTTAACTCACATAAATAAAGCATGAATTCCTGTTGAGGAAAACCTGATTAGAAGCCTCCTCAACTGGACCCATTATAACAATTTGTCAGTCCCTTTGTAGGTTAAATGTTTCAACTTTAGCAACATTGATTCAGGGTTCTTAAGTTAGAATATTTAGGTCCTCCCCACCAAAAAATAGTAATAATAATAAAGAATCTAAGCAGCATGATGCAACTCTTTAGCTCAATTGAACAAATATTAAGTATAAAGATATAGCCACTTATGTCACTAATTATAATAATGAACTATTTCCTAAAGTTCCACAGGCACCAGTAGCTGCAATAGTAACAGAGATGGAGGCTTGATTCAGATCCCAGGGCCTTCACATTTGGGTCCATGGTCATCTTCACAGCCATCATGGTCAACAGCAGTGCCACTTCAGAGACACCGGGGGCCGGGCTGCTACTCTTGATGTCAGCAGGGAAAAGAGACATCACCTCAGAGCAGAGATGTCAGCAGAGAATTTAAAAGTAGCCAACAACACATTGGCCAAAAGGACTGGTTCTCAGATCAGATGTTCTAAGTAACCCTTAGAGAAATTACATGGGAAGAACATGATGGGAATGGAGTTACCACAAAGTAGGTGAAGGTACAGCCAAAACTACTACACTGAAATTGTAAATGTGATCCAATTTTTTTTTTTTTTTTAGAGACCGTCTTTATTTATTTATTTATTTATGGCTGTGTTGGGTCTTCGTTTCTGTGCGAGGGCTTTCTCTAGTTGCGGCGAGCGGGGGCCCCTCTTCATCGCGGTGCGCAGGCCTCTCACTATCGCGGCCTCTCTTGTTGCGGAGCACAGGCTCCAGACGCGCAGGCTCAGTAGTTGTGGCTCACGGGCCTAGTTGCTCCGCGGCATGTGGGATCTTCCCAGACCAGGGCTCGAACCCGTGTCCCCTGCATTGGCAGGCAGATTCTCAACCACTGCGCCACCAGGGAAGCCCGTGATCCAAGTGTTTTACCTTCACGCTGGTAGGGACTAGAAAATACACGTTGTCTCAGTTATCTGTTGCTACATAACAAACCATCCCAATACTTAGCAGCATGAAACACCCACTGTTTTGTTAATTCTTGTGATTCCGTGAGTTGACTGGGCTCGGTGGGTGATATTTCTGCTCCAGGGACTCTTGATTGAGGCTGCAGTTTTCTGGGGCTCAACTGGGCTGGAACACCCAAGATGGTTCACTCTCCTGTCTGACAGTTGGTATGGGTCCTTGGCCACGAGCTTAGCTAAGAACGTTGAACAAAATGCTTGAACGCAGACTCTTCATGTGATTTGGGCCACCCGTCAGTATGGCAGGTGGGTTTCAAGAGGGAACAACCCCAGAGCTAGTGTGGTAAGAAAGAAGAAGCAAAGACATAGATTGAGAATGAACAGGGTGTCACTCCTGACATATTTTGTTGATTAAAGCAGTTGCAGGCTCAGCGCAAGCTCAACGGGGTGAAGAAATACCTCCCTTTCCTAATTTGTGGCCATCTTTCCTCTGTATAACCTCCGTCCTTCAATTTCGAGAGGGAAAAGCAGCCAACAGAAAACTGGGCTATTACCACAAACAACTGGGATGGGACAAGGATAATGGTGGGACAAGGGAATCCATCAGACACATCTTGGCTGTGGTTGCTCCCCAGGCTTCCTTTACATGCCTTGAAGTCCATTTTTCAGATTCAGTCTGAACTGCTGCATTTATAAGATCTTCTCCATTTCTTTACATTACGCTGCTGAATGGGAAACACCTCTGTCTGGTCAGGAAACCACAAATCTTTTTTATCTGTTTCACTTTGCTGTTTATGTTTTATACTCCCCAGTGGCAGGGCTAGAGGAATAGGGCGTGTGCAGCCCTCTGAGGCATCACTGACTTCACATCAGATTCACTGCGGGTGGGGTTATTAAAATCCCAGGCTGTGCTCCAGATCCAGTGAATCAGTCTCTGAGGGCACACAAACACACACACACACACACACACACACACACACACACACACAGGAAAGCGCTCCAAGTGATTCAGATATGCACCCTTTTGTTGGGTGCCTTGTTTAAAAGTTTTTAACTTTAAATTCTTTGAGGGAAAGTCTTAAGTGGAAAACTAATATATACGTAATTTTCCTTATATCAGATTGAGTCACACAATTTCCTTGGTCCTGCCTATGCCCTTGTGAATAAAATTAAGTATAACCCATTCGAAACGCTTCATCTTTGCCACAGTCTACTTTAAGTACCATTGGACTCATTGTGATGGAAAACCAAGGTACAGACAAAGGCGGCGATGTGCAGCTGAGATGGGGCGGCTGATTCTAGTGCATGATGGGGGCAGGTACTCGGCAGAGCCCCAGGCTGTTTAGAACCATTACCCAGAACATAATCACCATGCAACGGGTCTCTGTGTCCAAGCATGGAAAGTCTGGTAACAGCATCTCATTGTGTAACTGTGGAATCTCTGCTCACACGGCTGTCGAACCCAGTCGCGCTGCCTTTGGAGTGGAGAAGCAGCCTTGCTGTGGGCACCCCGCCAGCACTGTGCACGCCAGCAGAAGGAAGCAGAGGCCCAGGAAAGAAAGACAAATCCTCCTTCCCATATAAAGCGTGTCTGGCACGCCTGGTTGAAAGCTGACTCTCTGGGGTAAAGAAGGTTGAGTTGTCCCCAGAATCATGCCTCCTAAGGGACTAATGCGACCATAACCTTTCTGTGCCTCAGTTTGCCCTGGAGCAAAGGAACATCTGAGTCCTTGATTCTTCCTGGGGTTGCCGTAAGGATTGGTGAGACAATGAACTGTAAGATGCTGGCAAGCGAGTTGCTCAGAGAGCCAGATGAAGACAATGTATATTGTTAAGACCCATGCAGAACAGGCCAACAGATGAGTTGGAAAGCTTTGCTCCCCCTCATTTGGGAGGGTTTGAAGGGACACACCCAAGACAGCCTCTAACTCTGCGTGTCCCAATCTCAACAGCAGGCTCACTCTAGATGCTGGCAAATTAGTTAAAACAAAACAAAACAAAACAAAACACCAGTCATTTCTGATCATCAGAGCTGCGTTTACTGGACAGCCTCTGTTTTCTTTGATAGAAAGGCAGTCGCCAGCAAGATTCCTTCCCCCGGCTGACAGCCGTTTCCATAAAGTGTTTTTTTAGAGCAGCTTACGGTGACATAGCAGCCCAGACATATGGTGTCATTATTCAGCCGACACAAATTTGACACTTAAGTGAATTTATTATATTTTGCTTTGCTCCTGGTGCCTGAAAGGCTTTGCCACTGTCTCTTCATAGAGCTTGTCACAGATGTTGATGTATTTTCCTCCTCCATGGCCAGGTTTTACTGTGGAAACTGATACAACTTCATGATAGAATTTCTAGATGAATTATTCACGCATTGCATGCTTTCTGCACACGGGCGCTTGGAAGAAATCCATACTATTCAATAAATGGTCTTTCTAATCCTCTTTAACAGAGCATTCTCTCCTGGTTTAAACTGTTTCTCTTATCGCCTTTGTAATCATGTTTTGGATAAAGTCTTTCATAGTTGATAGCTTGGTTAAAATATTCACAATAGTTCACATTAATGTGCAACAAAACTGCCCAGGCCTTGGGATGAAACAGATCCATTCCAGCAACAATAAAGCATATGGGCCAAATTCTCATCAGTTCAACTTTTATTCACTCAAAACAAAACAAAACACGCATACACACACAACTGAACCCTTTAGTTGGTTCTACTTCCAATGATTTATAGAGCAATTCCCGAAATATCTCAATATTTGTTATTTTAGACAGAATAGGCCTCTCCTGATGCTAATACCATCTGTAGAGATGAGTTTTTAATTGAAAAGAATTTTCAACTTGATGGAAAAGAGTCAGATGAACTCATCACTGGCCTCTGAGAAAAGATTAATGAAACAAAAACATATCAAGCTTCTTTAATACCTGGAGAAGCCATAAGGATACCTCAAGTGACATTATGGGCTATGGTATATGGGAGTGAATAACCTTAACATGACACAGTAAGCCTGTGGAAGAATGAAGAGCTATAATTACAGTGTTTTAAAGTGTACTGACCTGTTGACCTTTAAGACTTTGCCTCAGAGTCACTTCTTGACCTAGTTTTTGTTTTGTTTTATTGTGTTTCATTGTGTTTTTTCTATTCCCAACTGAAATAAGTTTTCAACTGTATTCTGTAAAATTCCAAGGGATTGGAAAGTTACGTTTTTTCTTCTCTTTGTCTTATTTTTAACTGAATTAAGTGCTTGGGAAGTACATGTTTTTAAATCAGAAATCTCTTCTTTTAGAATTTGCTTCCCATTCAAAGAGCACTGACATCCTGAATTGTTCCCAGAACAGATGGCAAAAGAATTGCACAAAAGCACAAAGGAAGATGAAATTCTAGCTAATGATTATTATTATTTGAGCACATTCAGGCGAAGTGCCGCAGATTTCATGGACGAAGCTTTGAGGTCCATCCATGCATAACTTCCCTCATTTGTTGTCCATGGCACCACTCTCTTCCCAGCCTCTCAAACCCTCAACATCAGAGTCATCTTTGGCTACAACTTCTCACGTCCTCATACCCACCCCCCAAGTTCTAACAGTTCTTTCTTTCTTTGAAATATATCTTCCATTCAAATCTCTTCGTTTCCTCCACCCTACTCCTAGCTTCCACTGTCTTCATCCAGATATCCATGAGGTCTGTCCCATCTTGTCTTCCAGCCTCCAGAATGTCCCTTACTTGAGTCTTCCCTGTATATCATTACCACGATAATCTTCCTCACGCACTATTTTATCACCCCCTGCTTAAGAATCCATAGTAGTTTTCTATTACCTAGTGTATATACTTTTATTTATGCATATAAATGTACTGAGCTTGTTCTAAGCCCTTAAAAATATTGACTCATTTAATCCTCACACCAACCCTGTAAGAACTATTCCTCTCTCTTTTCTTAGATGAGGATACTAAGGCACAGAGACGATGAATAATTTGCCCAAGATCACACAGCCAGTGAGTAATGGAGCCATGATTCAAACTCACTCTTCGTTTAACCAATATACTGTGTTGCCTCCTGGGATCACTTGCACCTACCTCATACTTTGTATTTTGTAAATACCTTTCATTTCTCATTTGCCCCAAGCCTTCAGCCTATTCATCCCTAAATCCATCTAATTTGATTTCTTCTTAGTAAAAGGTCCTCCATTTCAATGGACCACTCTCCTTATGGACCCATTTCTACCTCTAGCCCCGTTGCCTGGGCGGATTTTCTTGCCTTGGCTCTCTTTCCATTTTTCTCTCTTTGCCATGCATATATCAAATAATATAAATTATAAATATTTGTCATTGTGATATACAAATTTCTTGCAAGATGTAACTCAGTTCTCAAAGGAGGCTTTCTGAGCTCACAGGAACTTTTTTTTTTTTTTAATATATTTATTTATTTATGGCTGTGCTGGGTCTTCGTTTCTGTGCAAGGGCTTCCTCTAGTTGCGGCGAGCGGGGGCCACTCTTCATCGCGGTGTGCGGGCCTCTCACTATCGCGGCCTCTCTTGCTGCGGAGCACAGGCTCCAGACACGCAGGCTCAGTAGTTGTGGTTCACGGGCCCAGCTGCTCCGCGGCATGTGGGATCCTCCCAGACAAGGGCTCGAACCCGTGTCCCCTGCATTGGCAGGCAGATTCTCAACCACTGCGCCACCAGGGAAACCCCGGAACTTCTTTTCTTCTCTGCCCTCTCTCAGCGTGTGCACACAAAACCCAGTGTGGTTACACTTTCTTCCAAGGACATCCTCACACTCTCCTTCTTTTCTGAAGCCCCCCTCTTAGGCAGAACTTAGAGCCGTGTCAACCATGTTCTCACAACAAGAAGGGAGTTGGCTTATCCCTTGATTATCACCCCATCCATCTGGCTCTCCCTACCCCCACCCCTACCCCACCAGCTGATGAGCTCCTCAAAGGCAGGTGCTCCAAAACCTCTGCCTATACAACAGCATAGTAGGGAGTCAATGTGAATTTGTGATACATCGCAGTTCCATTTTTGCTTTCTACTTGTATATATATACATATACACACACGTACACACACACACATGCTTGTGTCAGTTGTATTTTCTAACAATATTATAAATCCAGTGAAGACAGATCTGGCCTCTACTTTCCTTGCATTTCTCATCAAATCAAATACAGGGCTATCCCATCAATCCTCACTAAATGCTTGCTGTGTGAATGGGTGAGTTATGAAAATTACCCCAGGAAATGAAAATCTTGGACTTGCATTGCCAAGTGTTAAAAATGGCACCACTCAAAAATACACAGTCAACCACACATTAAAAAGTACTAAAAATAACTCAATATTTCTTGTATGGAACAGTTGCATTTTCTTCTGAGAATCCACATGTTAAAGTCTCTCTCTGTATTTCCCACAAGAACACTTAAATCCAGAACTCACAGTGTACCTGGCTTCCAACCAAGTACATTAGTTATTTTGGAATTGCAGAATTAATAGTCATTCTCCCACTTGCAGATCTACCTCAAATAAAATTGTATTTCATTTGGATTACGAGTTATAACTCATAAACTCAGCTGCAGCAAGCTGCACCAACACAACTCTTTAGCACTTATCCCATTGCCCTACTTCAGAAAAATACTAGCAACTATGATATTAGTTATTATATATGGAGAAGAAAAATCTTTTCCCTCAATGCATAGAATACACATTTTACTTATATTAAGAACAAGAAATGGTATGGCAATATTGTGATTTATAGGCCAAATTCACATACAAATTCAGGAAACCATTTTGGGAATTCAAAGTAACATCCAGATGCTTGAGAATAAAGCCATGATAATGTAGTTATCAAATGTCTCATAACTGTTAAAAATGGAATCAAACAATGGATCCATTTTGAAGTTACTTTTTTTTTTAAAGTTACTTTTATAAATAAATAACTATAGAAAATATTATCTATCTTAATATTTGTTATTATTAATAGATACATTTCTATTATCTTAAAATTAAAAAAGGAGAAGAGAAAAATCAGCATTTCAAGGGCTCAGGGAGGCTCAGCCTTAAGCAATGTGGCATGACAACCAGTGGAAAACCACAGATACTGACAGCCCAGCCCGCTGGACAGAAGAGGGGGAGAGAGGAAATGCACTGTTCAAGTAGTCTTAGCAATCGAGTTAGGTGTAGGAAGAAAAGTCAAACAGCCACAGTCCTTCTACATAGCAGCTGTAGATGAGAATCGAATAAGTAATGTCATATTTATACACCATGGAGAGAACTGTTGACTTCTTGTTTTCGGTCATTCCCATACACAGAGAATGTGAGCATCTCCCACTGCCTCCAAGAAGGGAAGAAGCCTGCAGAGATGGGACTATGCAATATCCCAGTAACATGGTCAAACTGAAGACTTGGATTTAATTTCTGTGGTTCCCACTGTTAGAGTTTTCTCACATTTTATTTAAATCAAAGCTAATGACTTTTAGCAATTCCAAATTAGGACAGAGCTAGTTTGGCCATTTCAAAAGAAATGTTTCCGTATGCTTATGAGTATATTTTCACATACAAATGAATTGTCCTTTTACAAAGGATCGTGAGGACCAGTCATTCATACACACGTGTACTGAGCGCATATCACACAGTGGTAGGACCTGGGGGAGGTGCTGCGGTGGAGAGATAAACCTGACCCTTGCCCTGGAGGAGCTCACAGGCCCATAGGGAAGACTGACAAATCAAATCAGTTTTTAAACGATGAGATAAATGCCTCAAATTCGCTACGTACGGAACACAGAGAAAATGCATCTTGCCCAAAGTGAGGAGTCTGGCAAGGCTTCCTGGAAAAGCTAACATTTGGTCCATGCCTTGCAGGTTGAGAGGATAACTTGGTTTCTTACACTTGGTCACTTTGAAGGTCAAATAAAATGCATGAAGAGAAGGTGGTTTTAGAACTTATGCCTTAGCAGGAATTAAGATCCAAGTTAGTTGTAAGTTTGCATTTGAATACAAAACCAATTTTATGGTTGTCTACTCTGCCTGCACTGCACGAAGGTACTGCAGAGAGCACAAAGAATAAGTGATAGTGCTTGTCATCAGGAGTCTGTAAGTTAATTAGATAGTAAAAATCACATGCACAACAGCTAAATAACCAGATAGGGTAATATTTGGTTCTGTGCTAGACCTCTAGCTTTGCCAAGCCGACTCTGAATCACTTTCTATTCTTACCCAATCTTCTTTCCCACAACTTCTCCTGTTAATGATGGGTTTGCACAAGAGAAAATACTCATGTATAATTCTTATAAAGTTTTTCCATTTGTTTGTATATAGATAAATATAACAACATCAAGAACAAAGCAATTATCCTAATAGATAGACATAGCAAGAAACCCAACTTGGGTTCATATTTCTCCATATTTGTGCTAAACCCCATGCAGTCTTGCTTCATAAAGAAACAGACCTCAGTTAGAGGCTGAGTTCTTTCTCAGGACCAAAAAGTCATCATTATAGTTTTTATACAAAGTTAGATATGAGAATGAGTCAAGAGAATCAACGACGACTTGAAGATTTGCCAAACTGGAGAACTAGATTTATAGTTTAGTTATGTGGTTGTTCCTCCATTGAATCATATTTGCTATATCTGAGAAAACACCATCTGTATGTTCTAACATTTAATGAGGCAATTGCACTAAAAAGTGAATCTCTAATGCCTAAGGTCCTTTACCCCTACCTACAATGGGATACAGCAGTTAGCTTTAGAGAACACCTTACAGATCATTGGCTGTAGGAAGACATGGATCTGGGCTTGAATTAAGATATTACCTCTACTGGCTGCCGACTTTAGCAATTCGTTTGACTTCTATGAGCCTCAGTTTTGCCATCTATCAGATGGGTATAATGATACTGAATTGTTCCAAAGGGTTACAGATTAGAGGGAAGGGATGACACATTCACTCTGAGAGTTAGCTAAGCCTCTGATTTGAAAAGCCACCTAAGTAGAAATGAAGTGGCCACACAGAGCAGAAGTGTATGCACAGAAATACCATCCATATGCCTGAAATACCATCCATACAAAGGAGGACCTCCCTGACTGCCTTGAGAATCTCAGCTGTACCGTTCCACCACCTTTTACAGACTTGGGCTCACATCAGCCTTCAAGAAGAAACCGCACGATAGTTGATGCACTGCCATTTAAGGGAATATTGATATTCCCTCACACTTAATAGCCATTCAATAAATAGTGACAATTATATTCTTTATTACCAAATGATGAGTTCTTGGTTTGTACTTTCAGAAATATAAAATGAATGTAATACAGAACATCCACTTTTCCAGAAGCTTCATGAGCTTGGAGGGGTACATGTCAGAGTACAAGTCACAAAGCATTGTTTCTCCTTTAGTTTCACTCTCTCTCCCCTAGTTTGATTTCCCACCTGCCCATCTGGGAGCCCCTGCTCAATATCTTCAGTGGGTTCACAACGCAGACACCCCACCTGCTCGCACAGGACATCCTCCCTACTATTTCTCCTGCTACTGGGAGAAGTGACACCTCCTACTGGGCTTGAGGCTGTTAACTCTCCAAAGCCAGCCAACCTCCCAAGCCAGCCATGCCCCGAGGCATGTTCCACATCCAAGCTGCCTCTTGCCAAAGTAATAGCAGGCTCCAGCGGTCATGACATCACCCCTACCGCACAGGCCTCTCTACTGAAGTGGAGAGAACACCTCTCCCCAGGCCCTTGCCTGTGATTCTACAGGTGATCAACCCCCGTCCGCCCAAGTTGTGCTCTGCACACAACCCGCTCAATTCCATACAAGGGCCCCGTTCCCTCCACACTCTGCTACCTGGTCACAAAAGTGGTGCTACCTTGTGCTCGCTAGGAGCTCAGATACTTTAATTAAAAAGTGAAAAAGCTCTCTTACTGGTTTCACTGTGACTCTTCTCCCCTGGGATGTGGTACAACCCCCAAGAAGAGCAAGGGCACATGAAACACAAAGATGAGCGACACGCTGCCACAACTGCCCCCGCCACTCCCCGCCGGCCTTGTTCATATAGGCTTCGTTCCCCAACCTTGTCTCGGCCTTAGGATGACTCACTCCTTCTCAGGAGGCTTCTTGGACTTTTTTCAAATAGTCCTCAGACAAGCCTTTCAGATACGCTGGAATCTCAGAGCATATGTAGCTTGGGTTCAACCTGAGGGCCTTGCTGTAGTCATAAGCTAAAGATTTATAACTTACGATTTCTTGATAAATTACTTTAATATGAAACACAGTGTTTGGAAATGGAAGAGTATTTTATTTTCCTGAACTCTATTTGTTTCTGCTCCCCACATCTAGAAAGTATACACACATCAATTTATACACCTAAATTTAGCCCTTTTCTATTCTCTTTACCCTCACCAGGGTTAAAATGTATGACATTGATCTAAGTCTTTTGTCTCAGAAATTCCATTATTCTAGAAATGTGCTCAAGTTAAATATTTCCAGCCTACAGAATTTTTGTTTCCATTCTCCCGTGAATAAAACTTTCTGTTGATCAGTAGATAAAACATGCTGGTTGCACCTATTTGTTTGAATAGCATAATCCATGGAGGAAAGTTGCTAACACATGCCAATTTAAATGATTAAATTAACCTCAAAAATAATTTTTGACAACACGTTATTCTTTACATTACCATGGAAGTTTCATACTTCCAAAGGCCATTGGCAAGACATAACAAATGATATCAGAATCTTGCGATGGTGAGAAAGTATATTCCAATTTATTTTTAAGTCTAATAAAACTTCATTTCTAAATTAGGAATTTAAAGCATAAGTACTGTTATAATATATCCCTGAGTACACAAACCAAAAAAGAGAAGCGCTCCCAGAAGTATGTAAGAACACTCTAACTTTAGCTTGTTCCTAAAAGTAGCTTCATTAATCATTACTTCACTCAGGTAATTTATTTTTCATGCTGCTCCAGCAAATTCTCCAGTTGTTTTTAATCTTTCCCAACATCTTCAACAATGGCTCCAACTAGTTTTTATCTGCGAGGCTGTTTTGTTACTCCTGCCGTCAGACACAAAGCAGCACGCAAACTGAGTGATCTCAACAGCTGAAAGAACTACCTGGTGAGAGCACATGTGAGGTAAAAGTAAAAATAACTCTCCGGGACAGTGGAGAAATTCACTTCTGAGGAGATTTAACATGCTTTTGGTAAGCTTAAGTACTACACTTGGAGGAGATAAAAATCTAGGTATATGGCTTGCGTGAGAAAAATTCCAAATAAGTGACCCTAGAGGCATAACACATATTCTGCTATAGTTTTAGCAATATTTTCCAATTTGACTCACTCCCAGTGAGATTTGCCATGAATTTTAATGAATCTTTTCAACTCACATGTTGCAGTTTTTCTTTTCACACATAGCTAATAGCCCTGGAATCAGATAGTTAAACTTTTGTTTAACCTTAAGTCATTTTTGAAGTAATTCTATCTTTCAGGTCTATTAGAGCCCATTTTACTGTCAAAAGACATAATTTAAGTAAAAACCAACATTTATAAATTTTATCTTCTTTATATTTGAGTATATATTAAAGAAAAACAAAAGATCGAAAATACTTTGGGTATCACATAATAAGAGGTTTTATTGTGAGACACTGATACTGAGAAACAAGGAAAAATGATTATCTAAGAGGGAGGAAAGCTATGAAAACAGCTTTCATAATAGCTAAATTGAATTGTCAAAAGAAGCAAAAGGTCTTCAGTTTACTACAGGCACATACAAGTGACCTAAAGTCAATAGCAATTCTTTGTTGAAACTCTACAACATGTTCATGTTTCAGAGATGAAATAACACACCTTTCCTTGTATCTGGTCTCTGGAATATGCAAAATGCCTAGGGTTCCTTGATCCATATTTCAGGCACCACTTTTCTTAATGCACAAGGAATTTTGCAAGTCTGACCAAGACTTGAGGTCCTCTAGACCTCTGTAAAGACCTTGTTGCAGGTAAGGATGTTTTACAGTATTGTTTCAAATGTCTAATTACAAAGAAGGAACTGTCCTATCTCCAAAGTTTAACCCAAAATTAGACCCTTTCAGGAACAGCTACTCCAGATCACCTTCCAAAGCGTGGGGTGGCTGGCACTGATCAGTAAGCCTTGAATTCTTCAGTTTCCTCTGAGCAGAATAGAAACAAAAGAAACCCTTTGTCTTGTTCTGCACTATTTCCTCTGACCAGCGTCTGACCTGCCATTCAACCGCACCGTGTCAGGGTACCAGGAGAACCATGAATTTTCCATCAATGTCCCAATTTGACTTTTCTCCCTGGTCCTGAGTGCCGTGCTCCACACCGCTTAGCCGTCCAGATCTCAGGAGCGCTAACACATGGAGCCTCAACTATGGGTTCTCTGCATTGAACGGCTGCTCTGGAGTAGCTGGAAAAGTTGGAGAGGTGGAGACACTTCATCAAAGTTGCTCCCTAGTGCAATAAATGCTTCATTTGAGTGGAGCACTCTCTTTAAAAAGGAAAAGACACTTATTTAATCAGCGTAGTGATCAAGGAAGGAAGCAGTGGCCTGACCACTGGGGCCTTGCATGGGGTTTACCAGGAGGCCTGTTTGTCATCCTCATATCACAAAGGACCTTGGATTTAGACTTTTGACTTGATTCCCAAATGAAGTTGTGCTACAGTCACTGTACTGTGTGTATAAAAGGTGAATTTGTTAAATATGTTCATTTAAACATACCAAAAGCTTTTTGTAATCCTCTTTGAATATTTATTTTAATATTCTGGGAAGACAAAAATAAATAGTACTTACCCCATGCCAAGGACCATTCTAAGCACTTAGTGTGTATGAAATCACTTAATCTTCATAGCCACCCTGAGGTAGGGACTATTATTAGCCCCATATTACAGAGAATAAACTAAAGCACAGAGAGTTTAAGAACTCATCTGAGGTCACACAGCTAGCAAGGAGTGGCACCCAGTTTCTAAGCTGTCTGGATCCATGCTCCAAACCACTTTACTGTACTGCCTCCCCTGGAAGTAGCTCCAAGAGGCCTGATAACTACCTGTCCTCCGATGCTCTGCCCTGGCCCCAAGGCAGGGTATTCTCATGGTCTAGGCATTTCCTCTTGCTTGATGTGGCTATGATCCATGCAATGTTAATGATCCCCCTTGAACCACAGCTGGGTCCTATTTCTGGATTCTAGGTAAGCTAGTCTCAAAGCATCATCTGAGCAAGCAAGATGGCCAACACACACAGAGTCACACCTTGACCCTGTGGTCTCTTCTCGCTCCCTGAGCTTGCCACTCACCAAATGCATCACCTGTGGCACTTATTCCTCACTAGCTTATTTTCTCTTCAGACCCAGAGAAGTTAGAGTCTAATTAGCATGAGTCCAGTTGCTTTATCTTATTCAGGAAGATACATTATAGTAAATATGTGAGAATTTTTAAACATGCTGATAGATATTATTGACCAATATTAAATTATCTCTGGTTTATCACATATGTTAAGCAAAAATACAATAAACCTAAACATATTCTTTTACTTCTTCTTTCCCAAGGTGTGAAAATTGTAATGTGCTCTTTAGAAAATTCCCCAAACATAGGCTGACACTTAGTTTCCTTTTCCCTCATTTCCTCAAGGCAAAAATAATTACAAACAGAACTTTAAGAAATCTTGTATGTTTTGGGAACTTGGTCTTCCTTTGGGGTGTCAGCTTATTCAGAGACCATTCCCTTTGAGAAAAGCTAGTGGTTCTCTCGATACCAGCAACTCCAAAGCTCTTCCTTTATCCAGACTATGACACTGTCATTGAATATGGTTTAGGACCACCATGTAAGCAAGTCGTTTGAAACAGTTTTTAACATATCCTGTGACTGATGAGGAGTCAAACTTCATATATCAAGTAGTATTTAAAATACAGCTATTTCCAGTTGACATGTTATCAGGAGATTTTTCTATGTTCATACCCTTTGACCAAATAATTCCACTTTGGGGACTCTATCCTAGGGAAATAACCTGAATAACAGAAAAAAACTTTATGCACAAAGACAGCAACCCAACTACCTAAATGTCCCCTAAATATAGGAATGGCCAATAAACTATCCACTTAAAGGAATATTTTATAGCCCTGGAAATAAAGTTTTGAAAATTTTATAACATGGAGTATTTTTCTCATGTTAAATGGAAAGTTAAGATGAAAATTATATGTAGAAGTTAATCACCCTTATGTAAAAATTAGGAACACTGCAGAGCCAAAAGAGAGAGAGAGAGAGAGAGGAAAAAAGGAACATAACACCCTAACTCCCAGAGTAAGTAATTTTGACCTCTTAAGTAGTCTTAAAAGAAATAAGAGCAGGCAAGCCCCAAGCCACGGGGCTCTAGAAGAGCCTTTGGTCTTTTACATTCTCTCATTTAAGGTGGGACTCAATAAATACTTGTTAAATGAATGAATAACTAGAGCACAGGTGTTCACTATTACCTGATATGTTGCAGCATATGAAATTGCTGATATGTAACCATTTTGACCAATAAAAACAGCAATTTCATGGTTCAACCATATAGGTCAATGAGCCTTGACCACCACATGTTGCAAAAGATCAGGATGAAATAATCTGAACCTTCCACCAGTCACTCCCTTCTTTCCTCCCTCTCGCCCCTCCCTTCCACCCCACAGTGGTCAAATAACCAGCCTGAAGAAAATACAACTGGATATTTGACACGATATTGCAAAAGAAACAAAAATTTCAAAAAGACCTGTGGCTGACTTTTTTTGCATGTTGCTGTCATCATGTAGACATACTTTGGGCTTAAGCAGGAGAAACACATAATGCTTAATCTTTCTTTGTCATCTTGGAATAATAGATACTAGATGATGAGTCTCATTTCCTACATCTGGACACCTAAAGAGAAAATTACTAGAGGATTTAAAAGATACAGGGATTTTTCTATTAGAAATAATCATTGATTCCTTTTCAATATCGTGAGATCACTCACTGTGGTCTTCTGATTTATTTCCTTTCATATAAATAGAGTGGGAAATGTTGAATGGACACTCTCTATTTTGCAAAGAAAGCACTTTTATTTCTATTCCTTTCCCTCTTTGCAATCCCTTTCCCCACTCCCAAGCAATTAACAAACAACAAACATCATAGGTAACCTGACTGGGAGGTGACAGGGGGTGAGCGGTGCTAAGGAGGCTTGGAACAGATTCAGAACAGTCAAGCAATATTTCCAGTATTATAGACAGCTCTTGGGCAACATTCTACTAACAAACATTTTTTTAGCAAATAATTTACTTTTTACCTTTTCTCATTCTTTTACTGAAAAGAATAAATATATAACTGTGTCTAATCACTTTTGTAAAATTTTCACTTCCATCTCAACCCTTTTCAGAGTTATAGTTGTTAAAATTCTTATCCAAAAAAAGGGGCTACTTGTCTCTTTTTTTTTTTACATAGCAAGGAGGCTAGGAAAATTATTCATGAGAACTGCTAGAGTAAAACAATTAATCTGTTACCCTCAGTTTTATGATAAGTTTCTACAACCAAAAGACAGAATAACAAATATGTGAGATGATTAAAGAAAGCAGTTGATTTTAACCCATGGTGTGGTCTCAGCAATAAATTTATAGTATATTCTGTCCTGCTTGCTACGGAGTTGACAAAGGGTGATTGGCAAGTTGTTCTGATCTGACAGCATTTTGTTAGGGGAGCTTCGAAAAAAAAAAACTTTGAAAATAATTCACTTCTAGGAAAAGGAAGAAAGGTATAAACTCTGTAGATATAAATGCCTAACTGCTTTCAGTGACTATGTAAGCAAGACAATATCAAACCTTTTTTTGTGAAAACAAATGAATCTAACTTCTATCAGAATTTAATGTAAGTTTTTATGTTCCTATCATTCAAAGACAGATGTGAGCTTTAATACATTTTAACCATATAAGGAGTCAAACTGAGCTTCAAATCTATCCAGGAACGTAATTCATTCTTTTGATATTCCAGTGACTTTGTTTGGATTTAAGACTCAAGACAAAATGAAAAGTATACAAAAGACACTAAGATTATTGCAATCACCTGAAGATTTGTCACTATAAAGTCACCTTATGTTCCAACTCAAAATATCGTAACTTCATAATTCCTCTTACAGCAAAGAAACTTTCTAAATTTTGCCCAACGTTTTCATAAGAACCTTATTCAAACATAGTATGAGGCATTTTCTCAGTTAGCAATTGGGCATCTACATTTTTTTTTTAAACATCTTTATTGAAGTATAATTGCTTTACAATGGTGTGTTAGCTTCTGCTTTATAACAAAGTGAATCAGTTATACATATACATATGTTCCCATATCTCTTCCCTCTTGCATCTCCCTCCCTCCCACCCTCCCTATCCCACCCCTCCAGGTGGTCACAAAGCACCGAGCTGATCTCCCTGTGCTATGCGGCTGCTTCCCACTAGCTATCTATTTTACATTTGGTAGTGTATATATGTCCATGACACTCTCTCACCCTGTCACATCTCACCCCTCCCCCTCCCCATATCCTCAAGTCCATTCTCTAGTAGGTCTGTGTCTTTATTCCCATCTTGCCACTAGGTTCTTCATGACCTTTTTTTTTTTCCCTTAGATTCCATATATATGTGTTAGCATACTGTATTTCTTTTTCTCTGTCTGACTTACTTCACTCTGTATGACAGACTCTAACTCCACCCACCTCATTACAAACACCTCCATTTCATTTCTTTTTATGGCTGAGTAATATTCCATTGTATATATGTGCCACATCTTCTTTATCCATTCATCCGATGATGGACACCTAGGTTGCTTGCATGTCCTGGCTATTGTAAACAGAGCTGCAATGAATATTTTGGTACATGACTCTTTCTGAATTATGGTTTTCTCAGGGTATAAGGCATCTACATTTTTATTATTAATTTGGTAATATCAAATTTATGACTTATAAAAAAAATCACAGGGAGGTTGTTAGGACAAGCACTGGACTAGAAGACGTGATTCCCGAGAGGTAGTCTGTTCTACAACAATGAATGTCTAGCCCCCCACATACATAAAATGAGAGTATTTTGTTAGATTACTCAGTTTGCTTCTGCTTCTCCCTAGAATTCCTTGACCTATTTGGACTTCAGTTTCTTAATCAATACAACGGACAGGAAAACAAAAACAGATGAACTCTAAGTTGACTTCTAGTAATATTAATTTAACTACATTTTCATTCATGGGCACTATGAATCTACAAGTTCCAAAAGATATGATACAATTTCAGAGGTTAAGAATAGAATCAGAAAAAGTCATCTTTTCTGTGGTATATATATTTTACAATGGAATATTACTCAGCCATAAAAAAGGAATGAAATAATGCCATTTGCAGCAACATGGATGGACCTAGAGATTATCATACGAAGTGAAGTAAGACAGAGAAAGACAAGTATCATATGATACCACTTATATGTGGAATCCAAAAAAAAATGATACAAATGAATTTATTTATAAAATAGAAATAGACTCACAGACATAGAAAACAAACGTAAGGTTACCAAAGGGGAAAGGGGGAAGGGATAAATTAGGCATTTGGGATTAACATATACACACTGCTATATATAAAATAGATAACCAACAAGTACCTACTATATAGCACAGGGAACTACACTCAATATTTTGTAATAACCTAAATGGGAAAAGAATCTGAAAAAGAATATATATATATATAACTGAATCACTTTGCTGTATGCCCGAAACTAACACAACATTGTAAATCAACTATACTTCAATTAAAAAAAAGAAAAAGTCATCTTCTGCAATTGACATTAAAATAAGATAAAACAGATACGACTTATCATCTATCTAGTAACTCGCATTATGAGGTGGTTCTCACGTGGTGCTCACTTGGTAATCAGTAATACAAGTAATGTAAAGAAAGACGTTATCTCAGATCTTACGAATCAGCATAAGCTTGAAATATTTTGGGGCTAGAAAAATTCCAAAATTATTATGCTTACAGTACTATCCAAGGAAGAGGATGCCCCAATTCTGAAAGTCAGTGACAGATATCTAGAAAGATACATTTGGATTCCACTAACATTTATTGAACTCTGGTGCATCATCCATTGCGATTGGATCTTTCATGTGTTAACTCATTTTGTCTTCACAAAACCCTATAAGATAATATCCCGATGTTACACATGAGCTGCCTAGAATTTAACCCCCTTGTTCTCTGACCCCAAATCCCAATGCTTTCTATTATGTTTACTCTTCAGTGAATGGGGGGAAAAGCTTTTTGTAAATACCCTAGAGATGAAAAAAAGTAATCCATTTCTCTTTGTTACAAATGACTTAATTTGTTCTTCAGTGTTGGAGCAATTGCAAATGACAACCCACCCCTGTACACATATCTGCAGTTTTCAAACGTCTGCCCCTATGTTTTTATATTATTTTGTCCATATAGATTATATGATTTGAAAGGTTTTTGATGACCAAACAACTTACAGTAAGTAATGTGTGCTCTGTTAAAAAAAAAACTAAGTTTCACCCAAAGAGCCCAAATCAGCAAGTACTCACAGTAATATTATGAAATCATATAAATCACTAATATGGCTATGATGATAAGCAATTAATTTAAATAAGGATTTAGACACTAGAGCACTGTTTACTGCTACTGGACCCTTAATTTTGGCTACCACCACTGTGTCTTGTCAGAGTTGATGGATGGGATGTGTTCGGTTCAGAAACAACCTGATATGTGACTCTGCTAATAGCATATGCTAGAGCAGGCGTGCCCAACCCCCAGGCTGAGGACCTGTACCGGCCACACACCAGGAGGTAAGCGGCGGGGGAGAGTGAGCGAAGCTTCATCTGCCTCTCCCCATCGCTCGCATTACCACCTGAACCATCCCCCCCAGCCTACCCCCCATCCGTGGAAAAATTGTCTTCCATGAAACTGGTCCCTAGTGCCAAAAAGGTTAGGGACTGCTGTGCTAGAGCAACTATGCCTCAAAGTTCCTTTGACCTCAATACTGGAATCCCTGGACAACACAAGATAACGTAAGTTTGGCCAAAGGAGATAGAACTCATCATGCTTGTTAACATCTTGCCTTAATTTAAGAACACATAAGACAAATTAGGTTTGCACAAATATTCGACACAACCTATGGACCTCTTTTCATGACTTTCTTGGACTTCTAGACATCAAGTGAAGAACCACTAGGCTAGCAAACCCCCTGTTTTAAGTTAATATATTGGTATTCTGTTCAAAAGTCATCATTCTGGTTTATAAGTCAATCATGTGCATTTAACTGGCACATGTTTGTTTTTCTAAGGTACATGCTGATGATTTAACTTTGATAGGCTCTCTCTGGATGATGCTTTGTGGGCAATAATAGCAATTGAATGTTTTGGTATCTCCATATCAAGACCATTTACCATACTCTGTGACTCAGCAGTTCCACTCTCATGTATTCACTCCAAGTGATAGGTGGCATCATTGAGAATAATGGACAACTATCTAGTTGCCCAACAATGAGGAATTATTTAAAATATAATACATTGTTCAACAAATAGTTGAGGGCTCCTATATGCTAGGTGACAAAGATTAAGTAGTGAACAAGACATATGATCACTACATTCATGGAGTTGGAAAGATGTATGTTTCAGGGACTATTGCTGCATAAAAAAATACTCCAAACTTTTGTAGCCTGAAAGAGCAACCTTTTTTTTTTTCCCAATGCTTACAGATCCTGTGAGTGAAGAATTTGGACAAGGCATGCAGGAATGGTTTCTCTCTTCTCCACGATGTCTGGGACCTCAGCTGGGAAAGCTGGAGGTGACTTGACAACAGGAGGGTGGAATCGCCCACAGGTTCCTTCACTGACACGTCTGGGCCGGGATGAGTCAAAGACTAGGGCTTGTTGACCAGAGCACCTGCATGTAGCTTCTCCATATGACTTGGCTTCCTCCCAGCATGGCGGCCTCAGAGTAACTGGACTTCTCACATGTCATCTCAGGACTCCAAGCATGAGTATTCCGGCAAGCACATTACTTCTTATGACCAAGCCTTGGAAGTCCCGCTGTAATCTATGTGTCAAAACAATCATAGGCCCACCCAATTTCAAGGAAAGAGAAATTAGACTCTCCTCCTGGATGTGGGGAGTAGCAAGGCACACTGTGGAAGAACATGTGAGATGGAAAGAACTGCCATCTTTGGAAAATACAATTTGCTACAATGTAGTAGTGATAGTAGTGGTAAGAATGCCATTATTGGTAGTTCTTAAATTATTTCTTAGGATGGCTAACACCTGTAGAGTGTTTATTATGAGTTTCAGGGACTGTTCTGAGACTTTTACATGTATTGACACATTTAATCTTCAAAACAGCCCTAGAAGGTAATGTTTTCATTGCTTTCTTACAAATAAAGACATCACCAAGAAAAGAAATTATATCACTTGCCTAAGGTGACGCTGGTAGTGGGAGAGTCTGGATTTGAACCCTAACAGTCTGGTTCCAGAGCTCCCACTTGGAACACTTGTTAACAGCCATAATAATTCTGAGAAATAATATTATAGGTTATTATTTACTTGCTGTTTCTCTTTGCTTGTTGACATTTCTAAAATGAGAGGAAAATAAAGGAATGTTTCCTTGAGGTTATTCTTGTACTCTCATAGGTTTCTATATGCAATGTTTTCAAAACTGGCCAGATCAGAAGAATCATCTGACAAACTTGTTAAAAAATACAGATTTGGGACCCCACCCCAGAACTACTGGCTCAGAATTTTCAGGGAAGGGGCCTGGGTTGTATTTTTAGCAAACACTTATAGTCAAGGAAGGTTAGGAATCCCTAATATGTGGTGTATTAGATTTGAGTTCTCTCAAATCTGTATGGCTTTTCTTTCTCCTTCCCTTTGCTGCAGCTACCTCAACCGTTCAAATAAAAGAAACCACTCAACTATGTAACTAGTGATTTTATGTAATAAGGAAGAACTTGCCTCTTAAAGGCTGATAAACATTTGATAGCTAAAGGATTCCTGGCAGCCGTAAGACACAGTTTAGCATCTCAGAGTTGTAGGAACTTCAGTAGTGTTTTCAGATGAGGCAGGATACATGTGGGATGAGAAATGTTGTCATCTTTGGAAAATACAGTGTAGTGGTGAGAACAGGCCATGGTTGGCAAATACTAGTGAACTATACAGGTCAAAGGAAGCAAATACTTACTACAATTAGAAATGTGAATTGGTTATGTAACTTAATTTCCCAAACATTTTATAACATCTATTGTTATCTTGAAACATAAAATCTATAAACGTTTTTACTCAGAGCAGGAAAAAAAATTGTGAAAGCAATTCAACTGCCACTCAAGGATATCATTTATCTTAAAATTATCTTATTTGGAGCAAGCATTTATACATCTACCGCTAAATATCCTCAATTAAAAAATAATCATAATAACATCTAATACAGGAGAACTTACTATACGCCAAGTACTGTGCATTGCCTCACTTCATTCTCACAACACTCTTATGAGCTATCCTCACTGCTGTACAGATGAGGACACTGGGACTTAGAATAATGCAGTCATTTGCCCAAAGTTTCACAGCTAGAATTTGAACCAAGTACAGCATTAAATCACTAAATGATACCATAGTGACCTTCATATTAGTAAAGGCCATATGCTCATTATGTTTTACACATGCATATGCATAATATTTTACAGCCATGGAATTTAAGGTCAAGATCTGTTTTAAGTAGGTAGACATTTTATATATGGATGAGAGAGTTACAGTCATGAAAAACAATATTTAAAAATTATTTAAAAATTGCACAGGTGAAGTTTGTGGCCCTCAACCAAGATGGCGGAGTAGAAGGACATGCTCTCACTCCCTCTTGTGAGAACGCCAGAATCACAACTAGCTGCTGGACAATCATTGACAGGAAGACACTGGAACTCACCAAAAAAGATACCCAACATCCAAAGACAAAGGAGAAGCCACAATAAGATGGTAGGAGGGGCGCAATCACAGTAAAATCAAATCCCATAACTGTTGGGTGGGTGACTCACAGACTGGAGAACACTTATACCACAGAAGTCTACCCACTGGAGTGAAGGTTCTGAGCCCCACGTCAGGTTCCCAACCTGGGGGTCTGGCAACAGGAGGAGGAATTCCTAGAGAATCAGACTTTGAAGGCTAGTGGGATTTGACTGCAGGACTTCAACAGGACTGGGGGAAATAGAGGCTCCACTCTTGGAGGGTACACACAAAGTAGTGTGCGAATTGGGACACAGGGGAAGGAGCAGTGACCCCAGGGGAGACTGAACCAGACCTACCTGCTAGTGTTGGAGGGTCTCCTGCAGAGGCTGGGGGTGGCTGTGTCTCACCGTGAGGACAAGGACACTGGCAGCAGAAGTTCTGGGAAGTACTCCTTAGTGTGAGCACTCCCAGAGTCTGCCATTAGCCCCACCAAAGAGCCCAGGTAGGCTCCAGTGTTGGGTTGCCTCAGGACAAACAACCAACAGGGAGGGAACCCAGCCCCACTCATCAGCAGTCAAGCCAATTAAAGTTTACTGACCTCTGACCACCAGAGCAACAGTCAGCTCTACCCACCACCAGTCCCTCCCATCAGGAAACTTGCACAAGCCTCTTAGATAGCCTCATCCACCAGAGGGCAGACAGCAGAAGCAAGAAGAACTACAATCCTGCAGCCTGTGGGAAAAAAAAACACATTCACAGAAAGATAGACAAGATAAAAAGGCAGAGGGCTATGTACCAGATGAAGGAACAAGATAAAACCCCAGAAAAACAACTAAATGAAGTGGAGATAGGCAACTTTCCAGAAAAAGAATTCAGAATAATGATAGTGAAGATGATCCAGGACCTCGGAAAAAGAATGGAGGCAAAGATCTAGAAGATGCAAGAAATGTTTAACAAAGACCTAGAAGAATTAAAGAACAAACAAACAGAGATGAACAATGCAATAACTGAAATGAAAACTACACTAGAAGGAATCAATAGCAGAATAACTGAGGCAGAAGAACGGATAAGTGACCTGGAAGACAGAATGGTGGAATTCACTGCTGCAGAACAGAATAAAGAAAAAAGAATGAAAAGAAAAGAAGACAGCATAAGAGACCTCTGGGACAACATTAAACGCAACAATATTCACATTACAGGGGTCCCAGAAGGAGAAGAGAGAGAGAAAGGACCAGAGAAAATATTTGAAGAGATTATAGTCGAAAACTTCCCTAACATGGGAAAGGAAATAGCCACCCAAGTCCAGGAAGCACAGAGAGTCCCATACAGGATAAACCCAAGGAGAAACATGCCAAGACACAGAGTGATCAAATTGGCAAAAATTAAAGACAAAGAAAAATTATTGAAAGCAGCAAGGGAAAAACGACAAATAACATACAAGGGAACTCCCCAAAGGTTAACAGCTGATTTCTCAGCAGAAACTCTACAAGCCAGAAGGGAGTGGCATGATATACTTAAAGTGATGAAAGGGAAGAACCTACAACCAAGATTACTCTACCCCACAAGGATCACATTCAGATTCGATGGAGAAATCAAAAGCTTTACAGACAAGCAAAAGTTAAGAGAATTCAGCACCACCAAACCAGCTCTACAACAAATGCTAAAGGAACTTCTCTAAGTGGGAAACACAAGAGAAGCAAAGGACCTACAAAAACAAACCCAGAACAATTAAGAAAATGGTCATAGGAACATACATATCTATAATTACCTTAAACGTGAATGGATTAAATGCTCCAACCAGAAGACACAGGCTTGCTGAATGGATACAAAAACAAGACCCATATATATGCTGTCTACAAGAGACCCACTTCAGACCTAGGGACACATACAGACTGAAAGTAAGGGGATGGAAAAAGATATTCCATGCAAGTGGAAATCAAAAGAAAGCTGGAGTAGCAATACTCATATCAGATAAAATAGACTTTAAAATAAAGAATACTACAAGAGACAAGGAAGGACACTACATAATGATCAAGGGATCAATCTAAGAAGAAGATATAACAATTATAAATATATATGCACCCAACATAGGAGCACCTCAATACATAAGGCAACTGCTAACAGCCATATAAGAGGAAATCGACAGTAACACAATAATAGTGGGGGACTTTAACACCTCACTTACACCAATGGACAGATCATCCAAACAGAAAATTAATAAGGAAACACAAGCTTTAAATGACACAATAGACCAGATATATTTAATTGATACTTATAGGACATTCCATCCAAACACAGCAGATTACACTTTTTTCTCAAGTGTGCACAGAACATTCTCCAGGACAGATCACATCTTGGGTCACAAATCGAGCCTCAGTAAATTTAAGAAAATTGAAATCATATCAAGCATCTTTTCTGACCACAATGTTATGAGATTAGAAATGAATTACAGGGAAAAAAACGTAAAAAACACAAACACATGGAGGCTAAACAATACGTTACTAAATAACCAAGAGATCACTGAAGAAATCAAAGAGGAAATCAAAAAACACCTAGAGACAAATGACAATGAAAACACGATGATCCAAAACCTATGGGATGCAGCAAAAGCAGTTCTAAGAGGGAAGTTTATAGCTATACAAGCCTACCACAAGAAACAAGAAAAATCTCAAATAAACAATCTAACCTTACACCTAAAGGAACTAGAGAAAGAAGAACAAACAAAACCCAAAGTTAGCAAAAGGAAAGAAATCATAAAGATCAGAGCAGAAATAAATGAAATAGAAACAAAGAAAACAATAGCAAAGATCAATAAAACTAAAAGCTGGTTCTTTGAGAAGATAAACAAAATTGATAAACCATTAGCCAGACTCAACAAGAAAAAGAGGGAGAGGACTCAAATCAATAATTAGAAATGGAAAAGGAGAAGTTACAACAGACACCGCAGAAATACAAAGCATCCTAAGAGACTACTACAAGCAACTCTCTGCCAATAAAATGGACAACCTGGAAGAAATGGACAAATTCTTAGAAAGGTATAACCTTCTAAGACTGAACCAAGAAGAAGTAGAAAATATGAACAGACCAATCACAAGCAATGAAATTGAAACTGTGATTAAAAATCTTCCAACAAACAAAAGTCCAGGACCAGATGGCTTCACAGGTGTTCTATCAACCATTTAGAGAAGAGCTAACACCCATGCTTTTCAAACCCTTCCAAAGAATTGTGGAGGAAGGAACACTCCCAAATTCATTCTATGAGGCCACCATCACCCTGATACCAAAACCAGACAAAGATACTACAAAAGAAGAAAATTACAGACCAATATCACTGATGAATACAGATGCAAAAATCCTCAACAAAATACTAGCAAACAGAATCCAACAACACATTAAAAGGATCATACACCATAAACAAGTGGGATTTATCCTAGGGATGCAAGGATTCTTCAATATATGCAAATCAATCAATGTGATACACCATATTAACAAATTGAAGAATAAAAACCATATGATCATCTCAATACATGCAGAAAAAGCTTTTGACAAAATTCAACACCCATTTATGATAAAAACTCTCCAGAAAGTAGGCAAAGAGGGAACTTACCTCAACATAATAAAGGCCATATATGACAAACCCACAGCAAACATCATTCTCAATGGTGAAAAACTGAAAGCATTTCCTCTAAGATCAGGAACAAGACAAGGATGTCCACTCTCACCATTATTATTCAACATAGTTTTGGAAGTCCTAGCCACGGCAATCAGAGAAGAAAAAGAAGTAAAAGGAATACAAATTGGAAAAGAAGAAGTGAAACTGTCACTGTTTGCAAATGACATGATACTATACATAGAGAATCCTAAAGATGCCACCAGAAAACTACTAGAGCTAATCAATGAATTTGGTAAAGTTGCAGGATACAAAATTAATGTACAGAAATCTCTTGCATTCCTATACACTAATGATGAAAAATCTGAAAGAGAAATTTAGGAAAGACTCCCATTTACCACTGCAACAAAAAGAATTAGATAACTAGGAATAAACCTACCTAAGGAGACAAAAGACCTGTATGCAGAAAACTATAAGACACTGGTGAAAGAAATTAAAGATGATATCAACAGATGGAGAGATATACCATGTTCTTGGATTGGAAGAATCAATATTGTGAAAATGACTATACTACCCAAAGCAATCTACAGATTCAATGCAATCCCTATCAAATTACCAATGGCATTTTTTACGGAACTAGAACAAAAAATCTTAAAATTTGTATGGAGACACAAAAGACCCCGAATAGCCAAAGCAGTCTTGAGAGAAAAAAACGGAGCTGGAGACACAAAAGACCCCGAATACCCAAAGCAGTCTTGACTTCAGACTATACTACAAAGCTACAGTAATCAAGACAATATGGTACTGGCACAAAAACAGAAACATAGATCAATGGAACAAGATAGAAAGCCCAGAGATAAACCCACAAACCTACGGTCAACTAATCTATGACAAAGGAGGCAAGGATATACAATGGAGAAAAGACAGTCTCTTCAATAAGTGGTGCTGGGAAAAATGGATGGCTACATGTAAAAGAATGAAATTAGAACATTCCCTAACACCATACACAAAAATAAACTCAAAATGGATTAGAGACCTAAATGTAAGACCAGACACTATAAAACTCCAGAGGAAAACATAGGAAGAACACTCTTTGACAAAAATCACAGCAAGATCTTTTTTGATCCACCTCCTAGAGTAATGGAAATAAAAACAAAAATAAACAAATGGGACCTAATGAAACTTCAAAGCTTTTGCACAGCAAAGGAAACCATAAACAAGATGAAAAGACAACCCTCAGAATTGGGGAAAATATTTGCAAACAAATCCACAGACAAAGGATTAATCTCCAAAATATATAAACAGCTCATGCAGCTCAATATTAACAAAACAAACAACCCAATCTAAAAATGGGCAGAAGACCTAAATAGACATTTCTCCAAAGAAGACATACAGATGGCCAAGAAGCACATGAAAAGCTGCTCAACGTCACTAATTATTAGAGAAATGCAAATCAAAACTACAATGAGGTATCACCTCACACCAGTTAGAATGGTCATCATCAGAAAATCTACAAACAACAAATGCTGGAGAGGGTGTGGAGAAAAGGGAACCCTCTTGCACTGTTGGTGGGAATGTAAATTGATACAGCCATTATGGAGAACAGTATGAAGGTTTCTTAAAAAACTAAAAATAGAATTACCATATGATCCAGCAATCCCACTACTGGGCATATAACCAGAGAAAACCATAATTCAAAAAGACACATACACCCCAATGTTCATTGCAGCACTATTTACAATAGCCAGGTCATGGAAGCAACCTAAATGCCCATCAACAGACGAATGGATAAAGAAGATGTGGTACCTATATACAATGGAATATTACTCAGCCATAAAAAGGAACAAAATTGGGTCATTTGTTGAGACGTGGATGGATCTAGTGACTGTCATACAGAGTGAAGTAAGTCAGAAAGAGAAAAACAAATATCGTATATTAATGCATATATGTGGAACCTAGAAAAATGGTACAGATGAACCGGTTTGCAGAGCAGAAATTGAGACACAGATGTAGAGAACAAACGTATGGACAGTAAGGGGGGAAAGCCGCGGGGGGGCGGGGGGGGTGGTGGGATGAATTGGGTGATTGGGATTGACATGTATACACTGATGTGTATAAAATTGATGACTAATAAGAACCTGCTGTATAAAAAAATAAATAAAATAAAATTCAAAAATTAAAAAAAAAATTGTACCAAAGATAAATTGCACAGGCATATGGAATATATAGTAAGTATTTGCCAGAAAGTCACCTAGCAAATTTAAAAAGTAATTTAATTCCAGAAATATTTATTGTGCAAGTAGTATAGGTAGTATTTAGTCCCCAGTTTTTTAGAATTTACAATTTAGTTTAGAAGGGCAGGGCACACTAATATCCATGTAACAAGAAGAAGAGAAGAATTTATTCCTCTTTATTTAGCAAACACTCTCAAAGGGAAGAAATGGCTGTTTTATCAAGAAAGTAGGCATAGCCTTAACATTAAGCTATGACTACAACATTCTTCACTAAATTATGAAAATCGGGACTTCGTCCAAAGAGGGTCAATATTTCACCTCTAAGGTCATTCTAAAGCATAAACCTCAGAAACAATGTTATAATGAGGCTTCAGTGTATTTAGAATCCAAACTCTTTTAAAATTCACTTGGGAATCATGAAAATATTTACTTGAGTTCTTTTTCCCCTCCACCTTCACTAACTTATAAGTTTAGATGCCTAAATTCCCTCTTTGCCTCTGCTATGTATTCCCATCCTCTTCTCAAGGTAGATTTTCAAGTACACTGATAATTCCATCATCAAATTCCCAATTACGGAAAAATGAACTACCAGCTTAGTCTCGGGCCTGAGCATCCAAATGCTGCAGGTTAAGGTTTTTTAAAGCTTTGTCTTCTCAAACTTCCTAAGACCACACCGAGACTTCTGTAATGAAAGTACTAGTAAGACAATGGACTTGAAGGCCACTTTCAGTATATTTTCAAGCCAATTCTCTTGAGTATGGTTTCCTCCACTATGAACTGAGGGTATCACCTACCTTACTCAGCTCTCAGGGTAGCTGTGAGGATATTGGAACACAATGAATATAGGATAATTCACACTTGTGAACTGGAGAGGACTATCTGGAGGTAAGAGATTATTACTATACTCTGGAAACAAAATCCTTCTCCTCCCCGCCAAAAGTCTAGGAAACCCAAGCTGCTCTACCCATTTTTCTTCAGTGTATCAAGAATGCATCACTACTCAAGATGCCATGCATGCAATCTGTCCTGCCAACATTCTTAAGTCTGCAGAGCAAATATAAACGGATACGTGGATGGATTCCTGGCCTCAGTCCTATATAAATACAAACGTGCTCTATTCATGATGATTTATATATAACCAAGACATCCCACACATTTCCTTATAAGAAGGGTTAATCGTGGGCTATTAAAGATACACAATGATCAAGTAGCCTGCATCACTCTACTATGGGGGCGCAGAGAGCTCCACAAAGTCACATTTGGCAATGTTGATTTAACACCTCATAAAAAATCCAGCTCTTTAGAAAAGCACTCTGGTCTCCAGGCTGGGGGGACACAGTGAGAAGAGTTTAAAATAGGTAAATTAGCCAACCTTTTTTTTTTAAACCTAAAAGCTTGTCCAGAGCATGATACAACAGACCTGTAAATGTTCAAAGAGAATTGAGAATTGAGAGTACTTTGTCAATGTACCAAGACAACTAGTGACTTTTCTCAGCAAACTACATTTTAATTCCATATTTTTTATATATTCTACAGAAGATTAGGGTGATGTTTTCAATTGCTGGGTTTCATTAAATAAAAAATTTAAAATATACCTACCCTAAAAGTAGAATAATAATTTTAGGATTAATATCTTTGCTCTATTGGCAATGTTATATTTTCAAAACAGTTTTCCATTATTAAATAAGACAACACTGAAATATCATATATGTCCAGAGAGCCTCTAGAACATGATTATTATGTTAAGAAATTATACCTTCCTCTTTAGATTACACATTTTGGCAAAATAGAAAACTGAGTAATTGGTAACTGAACATTTTCCCCAAATTAATTTTCTTGAGTACATTTCCAAAGACCATATGAACAGAATAATAGCTGAAATGTTTTTTCCATTTAATCTTTTATCTGTTTCTTTAGGAATAAGAGTAATAGTAAATATATCAAAGTAACTGAATATTTTACATTAGAAGCCTGATTTTCTTTAAAGAATTGTATTTGTATTTCCCAGTTCTTGGAACTGAAGACCAAGTCTCATCCTAGTGCCTGGTACCATAAGTACGTGTCCCTCCTGCCACAGAATGGCTTGTTTGGTGACTCGGAAACCAATGTGAAGGCAACAGATCTCATGGGAAGGATAATGTAAGAAAGAGCCTAGTCAGTGTGGCCAGGGGAGTATGGATTAATGGAAACTGGAAGGTCATGGTTGCCTAGAGATGAGGTCGACTCCTTAATACCATCACAAATCCTCTGAATTCCTTTCTCTTTCTCTCTCAACTCTTGAATAGATCCTTGGCCTCTGCAAACAAAGAGCTCTAGTCGCAATTCTATGAATCATTTGCTCCATAGTGTTGGGTATGTTAACGTCCCTGACTCTTAGATGCTTTGTCTTTAAAAATAGAGACCTAGCTCTTCCCACCGCTGACATCCATAGCGAGCTCCAAATCCAAGAACTACTTAGCTTCTAAATGATGGTTTGTCAAGATGCCCCCCCGCAAAATATATATTCATATCATAGAGAGTAAAGTATTAAACATTCAAGAATCTCTACTGAAATAAGAAAATTAAAGGAATAAAATAAGAAGAATGTCAACGGCCAATCCATAAAGATGACCTTGCCTTAGTTACCCTTAACATCATAATACACATTCTCAATTCTACTGCTCCCAATAAAAAAATTAAAAAAAAAAACTTTTAGATTTCTTAGGCTAGATCACATAAAATTGCCAATACTTAACCATTTAGACATACAATAATGATTTTCATAACACCCCAGACACAAGAATATTTGGATTCAATATGAAATTTTGAGCTAATAAGCTACTCTTCCACATCTAAGTATATTAACTTTTTTAAAGTTTTAAATGAACAGTAGTGTTAAAAATTTTTTCAATGTTGTTACATTTTTTTTTTTCTGGTTCTAGTAAGAGCCACAATGACAATTTTGAGTGGTTCTTTTAGGATAGAATTTCCTGTATTTTCCACTCATTGATATGAAATCATAGGACAGCTCTAAATTTCACATGGGTCACATAGCACAGAGCAGGTAGACCTTCAGAATACTGAAATTCTCACTGTCAGCAGGGAGAAGCAGATCACACTTAGAATAATAAATATCATTTCTAAAAAACTCTCAGCTGATTGTGAAAGAAGGTAACTAAAACATTGTTTATGTAATTAAGTGTTTATTTGGTGCTCAGAAAGAGGTAGTTTGCTACAAGCAAATACCCCTAATGTGTTTGACTACTAGATTCCATTCCCTGTGCCAATAGCACATTGTTCTCCCACATCTGTATTCCCAGAACACACTGTGCAGACTTCCTGCCATTGTAACATAGTAACTTGCTTCCTTCTGTCCCCTCTCTTGAACTGGAGGGCTCCTGATACAGGAATGAACCCTTATCTACATTTGTACCCCTAGCCCAACACCTGACACATAGTAGGTGCTCAACAATTTTGAATGAAAAGTCTCAATTATTCCCATAGAAATAGAATTGGAAAACAGACTGATTCCAAAAAGTTTTTAGAAATAGAATCAACAGGACTGGACAAACCCTTGGAAGTAGGGAATAAGGGACAGGGAAAAGCCAAGGATAAGTCAGATTTCCAGCTTGGTAAGGCATAAATTCAAGAATAGTCTGGAGGCAGGGACATAGTTTGGACAAATTGAGTCTGCAATATGGGTAGGCCAACCAGAAGAAAAATAAATAGCAAGAAGATGGAAAACTACCTTCGAAGAGAATTCAGGACTGCACGGATTAGATTTTGGCATCTCCCATACACAAGTCACTGTTGGGTACCTGGATGAAAATAAGATCACCCAGGGTGAGAGCAGAGGATGAGGAGAAGAGAGAGCTAAGAACAAGAACTTAAGGCAATGCCTGTGTTTGAGCCAGGCTAAGTGAAACAAACAGGAGAGGTAAGAGAAACTTACTTCAATGACACAGCGTAATGAATGTAAGAGCTGGGTTGGGAAGTGAGAGCAAATTCTATGGAGAGGGGAGGCAGAATAAACGGACCCAGAGAAGATAGAGTTACCTAACAAGAGAGGATTGATACTGTTCAAGGGACTTAATTCAGTAGAATAGAGCAGGAAAGCACATTTTCAGGGGATTAAGAAATGAGAGTGATTGTCAGAATTCAAGCTTAAAAGCAAGGACTTTTGGATATGAATAGACTGTTGGAAAGCTGGGGTCAATGGGAGGCTTTTTTCCATAAGGGAGATTGGACTTGTTTGTGAGGCTGATGGGAGAAAGGCAGCAGAGGGGAGATCATGTCTTTTACTTTGATTTTGAATGTCTAGTTCGATTTTATGCAGTAACTTATATGGTGCTTTATTGGATGGATAGGAGAGGTAGCTTTTAATTTGGAAGTCTTTTTCAAAAACACCCAAGGACATTTGCAAAGAAACATTCAAGTGCACGTTTTCTTAGTTTAAGGTGTCATAAGAGTTGAAAGGATGGAAATTTCATGGACTAATTTTAGCTAACTGGTGAATGTAATTGTCCAGCAATAGAGTCAAAGACCATTATGTAGCTGTCATTCATCAGTGAACCAGGATTAGTCCTTCAGTAGCTCTCATCTATTTGAGAGCTGACTAGCAAGCTAACGCATTTCCTCTCCAAGCAGTGCTCCTGTTGAGTGCAATGGTGAATACAAGAGCTCTGGAATCAGCCTGCCATGCGTTCTTGGAGCAAACTGATAATGGTCTGTGTGTCTCAGTTTCCTTATGAATAAAATAGGGCTATTGAGAGTACCTACTGCATAGAGCTATTATGAAGATTATATAAGTTAATACATATAAAATAAAGCTCAGAACAATAGCAGATAGACAGGAAATGCTCAATAAATTCACTATCCTCTTGCATACATTTCATAACACACACGGAAATTTGATTTTTATGATGATAATCTCAGGTTCCATTCTCTCCCATTTATGGTCACCTTAACTAGGATGATGTTCATGGATTATTTTTCCAGGAGTGACAGAGGATTTTCCCGGAGCCCCATTCTCTCTAGAGTGATCCTCCTTCTGAACCACGGCGATTATTGGCAAATCAAGAAACTAGGCATTGTTAGAGATACAGCCTGTGGTATTTTTCGCCTTCAAAACAGCCTAGGCCATATGGGAACTGAACCTTGGTCTCATTAGTGCCATGTTTACAACCAGCCCAGCTAACCAAGCCAGGCATGTAGCGCCTTGCAGATTTTGAACCCTCTGAAAAATGTCAACTTGTCAAATCACCAAGAAAAGGTGTTAAGAACTACTGAACTTAACCATTATTTCCATTAGTCCAAGCATTAGACCCAGGCAGGTCCTGAGAAGTCTAGTCTGAAACTAGGACTAGACTTCATCCTAGGTTTCTGTAGCACATGGTTGGCATTCAATAAATGCCCTCTGGGTTGACCGATCGTTGAGGCTAAATTCCTAAGCACGTGTAATAAAAATAGTAACCTGCCTAAAGATCAAAATAACAGTAAGTAGAAGGTATGTCAGTATTTTATATGACTTTGCCTAGCCAGTTAAGAACCAGGTGTTCAAAGCTTTAACTATCACTATATACACGGTTCAGAACAGATTTTTATATGTGCTTCCCTGAAGGTAAAGTACTTAGCCTTCTGAGTCAACTTTACAGCCTCTTTCTGCTTTCACCTTAATGGATAACATCCGTCCACAAATTTGTAACATCAGTGGATTCTAATAATGACTGGGGAGAATTCCATTCCTATTTGAAGGTTAAGACATTTTAAACTTCATTTCAGAGTGTGGCTTCATCTAAAAGTTAATCAGCTTCAACCTTAATGATTTAACAAAAACATAAAAGAATAGCTCTGAGATCAACCTGTGTTCCACTAAAGACTCTAAGGGAAAGTGAAGAGGCTGATCTCTTTATTGGATCCAGCACGGGGAGGCAGCTACTCAACCAACCCACTGGAGTGAACCTCCACCAACCACACCAGGGAGAAAAATTTCTCAGGCAGCCTCCCGTATGGCTTATAAAGGAATAAAGACCATTACCCTTAATGTTTTGGTCTTCATAATACCTATAGATCAATCCTTGCAGTAAACACTAATCAATATTAAGAGCTAGATTTCCTTAGCATTTCATTTCAGGTTCTTGGTCCTGCTTTGTCTCCTGAATAAAGATGATGGAGAATCATTTCCAAGGATTTCACTAAAATTCTACAGACTCAGGTGTCTTAACCAGTGAAATCCTTCTTTATTCTTCCCCATCTATAAAATACTTTATTGACAGCACCTGGAGGAATAGACAGTCATTAAATAGAAGAAAAAGGTATTTCTCACTTGCATCTTACATAGAAAAAAATATATATATGTGTGTGTATTCTCATTTTTAGAAAGTGGGTACAAAAGAAAAGTGTTGTGTAGTCTCATCAAAATAATTTAGGTGTTTAACAAACTTGAAATCCAACCAGCTACTACTGAGCAATGAGATGGCCCAGATGATAAGCTCCTTCCTCTTGGGCTGTAGAAACATGTGGAATGTAGCTGTCTATCACAGATCTGAATGATATTCAGCTAAACTATTTGATAAGACCATTTAATTTTATCTTGTGTTTATATTCTCAACTGGGTATGTTTTGATTGGAAAACATGATCTGAAACTTAGACATTTCCTCCCAAGAAAGTGTTTCAGGATTACGTTTTCCAATCTAAATTTCATTCATAAAAAGGCTAAATTTGTGTTATCTTTTATGGTTTCTTTTATTCAGAAAATCATCTCCTTTTCTTTGTTTTTATCCTACTGCCTAACAAATACCCTCCCATCCTTGCTAATTTTGCCAGATTTTATACCTTTACAGCTTTGCTCATTCTTCAAGAGCTGATTACCCATTGTGTACCAGGCCTTGTGCCAGAGCTGAGAAATCAAATATTTCCTGCCATCATCTCTGCCTTCACAAAACTCATTTCCTACTATTCAGGCAATGTGTTACCCCCATTATTTATAACTTGGGTTACTCCACTTACTTTCTTTACGTCTTTGGAAGCTCCCACGGCCTCTCCATTAGGTATCTATTTCGGAACTTTTTTCTCCCTGCCAAAAATTCTTTAACCCTCACACAATTTTAGGGCAGGTATCCTATGTCTGTATTATATCACACCTTCCTCTTGTAAGAGCGATTTCTCTTGAAACTTTTAGCTTTGAGCATTAGCTTCTTTTTCTAACCCTTTCCATTTCTTGGTAATCTTACAAAGGCCAACTTTATGTGTATGTTCCAGAATACTTCAGCTTCCATTTTTGTGTACTCACACTTTGCCTGCTTTTCTCTTTATAAAAACCTTTACTCTTCTCCCCTACTCCCCACACTCTCTGCAATCCTTTCAATTCTAAATTATCCTTCACTGATTCTGGATACAAGAAATTGACACAAGAAAACCAATTTTGAGATGGGTAACATATCCATTCACATCACAAAATATGAGGTTCAGAGGGAAAAAAAACCTATTACAATTTTGATTATTTTTTAAAGCAAAGTAAATTTCACAAAACATTACCAACTTGAGAATTCTCCAACCTGAAAGCCTATTTAATTCATACATTTAATATTGTAAGCATGCACCCACTCGACCAAAAACAAACTATGCTGCCGAGAAACTTTGGAAAAGAAAATTAAGTGCTTCCATTATTTGAGTGACTGGACTGTATTGCCAAGAGGCATTGAGTTTGATTCAATGGCAAGTTGCATCACTACCAAGTCAAGGTATATACACCTCTCCTCTAGGAGGCTCTCCCATTAGCCCTACCTTGGGAGCATCTGGACCAGATCCAAGTTACCCTGAGTTCCAAACGCACCTCTCTCAATCCCGATGCTTCAGAAATATAAGGTATCATTTGGTGCTTCAGAGCTTTCTGCTAGACTAGCAATAATACCCCCTTAGAGTTGAGACTGCTTTCTGAACATTCCAGAACCTGCCCTCTAGATTACTACACATTGATATGCATGACAGGTGCTCTTTGTGCCTCTCCTTCTCCATCATTCCCTCCATCCCAGCACGCCCTCGATCCCCACTCCCTCCTACCTCTTTACCTCCAAGTCTTCTTGGAGATAGTGGATTTGACTAACACCAACTGAATCCAAGGAATTCAAACAATAAAGAGAACAGCATTGCAAGTGTAATAAGTTTACTCTAATGAACTGATTAGCAGTTCAAAATGTTAGCACTGGAAGATGTATTTAGATGTGTTTCTCTAAAATGTGCACATATATTATTGATTTCCTCCATACAATCCCCATCGTTTCTGCATCATTTATGGGAGCCATAAAAGGCGTACCTGCTCTTACTAGAGAATGGACTTGAAGACATGGGGAGGGGGAAGGGTAAGCTGGGACAAAGTGAGAGAGTGGCATGGACATACATACACTACCAAATGTAAAACAGATAGCTAGTGGGAAGCAGCCGCATAGCACAGGGAGATCAGCTCGGTGCTTTGTGACCACCTAAAGGGGTGGGATAGGGAGGGTGGGAGGGAGGGAGATGCAAGAGGGAAGAGATATGGGAACATATGTATATGTATAACTGATTCACTTTGTTATAAAGCAGAAGCTAACACACCATTGTAAAGCAATTATACTTCAATAAAGATGTTAAAAAAAAAAAAGGCGTACCTGCTCCATACCATTCATTCTTCCTCCTGACCATTCCTACTCCCTGGCAACCGCCTGAGCTGAAATGCCAAAATTCCACATAAAGCACTTACTGAAAGGCCTTGTGTAAGGCCACGCAAATTACACTGATAGTTTGCTGATCACTTGTAAATTCAGATATTCCAGTATAATGCTAGGCCCACAGTATACCTACAATACATTGTTATTAACTAATTACAAAACCTCCCAGAACATCTAAGAATTAAGTGGCTCCATTAAGTAAAAATTAGACATTTAGGAGTTTAACAGATACGTGCTTTTTCTCAAGGAAGCTGAGACCCACTAAAACTGGCATTTCATTAAGTATAACTAAACCCGTATTTAATTTTCAAGACTTTCCCAGCCAATTGGTTGTATGACTAGAAAACAAAGAGCATGTGACCAGTGAACGCTAGGGCATTTATTAGATGTTGGACTTCAACCTTCCTTAAAATTCCCTGTTTAAATGTTAATGCCACTGTGAAATTTATTACTCGTGGTGGAAACAACCCCCATGAATTACTTGAGGCTTGGCTAATTGAAATATATGATGCAGGTATCATATCTGTAATGTATTTGATTCAAGAAAGGTAGCTGTGTTTTGTATCAAACTGGATTTGGCAGTGCACATAGGGCTTACAAATCTCTGGTGTCAGACTTGCGCTAAAGCACCATTTGTTTTGGGAAGATTTGAAGAACATGAGCGAGTAGGAAAGAGTAAGTCCAGATGTTCTGCTTTAACCCAGGTGTGGCTCAGTTGGCCTGTTTTGTGAAGAGGGATTTTCCAGAGCACAGGAAGCAGCACCTGTATGAGATTACACACAGATTTAAACCCTTTACCAAGTTGACTGCCTTCTGTCTGGTCTCTTCCTAATTGCAGTGTCTTAGATCTCGGGGGGAATTGGCCAAACATACAGACTTTGTTTGCTACTTACTACTTGACTGAAAAATATAAAAAGCTCAGTTGCAGTTTGATCTTCTTCAATAAGGAAGGTCAACTACCAATATAATGAAATCGAAGTTGAGAGTACTGAAAAGATTAAAGCTCATCAAATTAATAATTAACCCAGGCCTTTTTATTGCTATTATATCCTTTCACTCAAAAACAAAACAAACAAACAAAAGACAAGCATATTTCCTATACAAACTCAATACCAAATCAGAATAATGCTGGAAAAAAAAAAAAAAGGATCGCTAAACATCCGTGATGCTGTGTTGGTATTCAACAGGTTTTGGCTGTAAATTGGTTTGGTGTGTGTAGATGGCTTTCGGCTGCCTTATTAAAGGAAAATTCTTCTAGTAAAAATACACAGCACCCTTTTTTTATATAGTAAACAGATGTCAGCCTTTCACTGTAAAGTATTTTTGATTCAGTAGATGTCAAATATTACTTTAACAGACAGTTCCTGTCTACAAAGAATACTTACTATTTGTAAGATAAAATAATGACTCAAAAGTTTTGGGGTTTTTTTTAAACAGCTAATGAGGCATCATTAAAATAAATGACTTTGAAAATCTAGTCTTAGTGCTTTAAGGATGATTTCTATGCATTAAAATTTCTCTAGTGTATGATTCTGCAGTAATAAAAACTTTGCCGTTAGATGTATTTATCTCACCAAACCACCCTCCCGTAAGTCTGTCGTGCTTTCATAAACTGCTGATTCCTCTTTAGTTACTACAGGCTGTAAGTGCTGCATGACAGAAAGCACAGAGCGGATGACCAAATCAAGACAGTAGAGCTATTTCTGAAGCCCGAAGTATTTGGGTTTAAGACTTCTGTAACATCTTACGGAAAAACCCGAGAGAAATTTTTGGCCAATCCAATATGTGCCAAGGACTGCAAAGGAAACAGTCTTTTCATTATTGAACATCTTACCATTAGATGTTTTTTGATCGAGTTCATGTCTATGTATATTGTTTATAAGGAAATCCTAACTCAAAATTAGTTGTTTCACACTAAAAGTATTTAATTCGAGTAGTATGGTACAAACCTGGATGGTTTCATGGACTCAGAAGCATCTTTGTAGCATGGCCCCCAAAAGTGAACCACTTTGCAAGTTCTCATGTCCCCCTAACAGCATCAAACTCCTCCACCTACTTTTGCATACCACTCCTCAGTTTACAAAGTGAGTCCTGTGGTGTTTTATCCTCCCAACCTCCAAAGTGATCAGCTCCTGTGACAAAGGAGAGACCTGTCTGCAGCTGGTAATTAGCGGACCCAGGTCTCAAATGCAGTGAAAATAAAAAAACACCTTTCGTAGTCTCTGACTAGAAATGTTTTTTAAAAAAAAAACATCTTTATTGGAGTATAATTGCTTTACAGTGTTGTGTTAGTTTCTGCTGTATAACAAAGTGAATCAGCTATATGTATACATATATCCCCATATCCCCTCCCTCTTGCCTCTCTCTCCCACCCTCCTTATCACAACCCTCTAGGTGGTGACAAAGCACCGAACTGATCTCCCTGTGCTATGAAGCTGCTTCCCACCAGCTAGCTATTTCACATTTGGTAATGTATATATGCCCATGCCCCTCTCTCACTTCATCCCAGCTTAACTTTCCTGTTCGCCGTGTCCTCAAGTCCATTCTCTACGTCTGCGTCTTTATTCCTGTCCTGCCCCTAGGTTTATTAGAACCTTTTTTTCTTTAATATTCCATATATATGTGTTAGCACACAGTATGTTTTTCTCTTTCTGGCTTAATCCACTCTATGACAGACTCTAAGCCCATCCACCTCACTACAGATAACTCAATTTTGTTTCTTGCTATGGCTGAGTAATACTCCATTGTATATATGTGCCACATCTTCTTTATCTGTCGCTGGACACCTACGTTGCTTCCATGTCCTGGCCATTGTAAATAGAGCTGCAATGAACATTGTGGTACATGACTCTTTTTGAATTATGGTTTTCTCAGGGTATATGCCCAGTAGTGGGATTGCTAGGTCGTATGGTAGTTCTACTTTTAGTTTTTTAAGGAACCTCCATACTGTTCTCCATAGTGGCTGTATCAATTTACATTCCCACCAACAGTGCAAGAGGGTTCCCTTTTCTCCACACCCTCTCCAGCATTCATTGTTTGTAGATTTTTTATGATGGTCATTCTGACCGGGGTGAGGTGATACCTCATTGTAGTTTTGCTTTGCATTTCTCTAATGATTAGTGATGTTGAGCATCCTTTCATGTGTTTGTTGGCAATCTGTACATCTTCTTGGGAGAAATGTCTCCCAAGAAATGTCTATTTAGGTCTTCTGCCCATTTTTGGATTGGGTTGTGTTTTGGATATTGAGAGGCATGAGCTGCTTGTAAATGTTGGAGATTAATCCTTTGTCAGTTGTTTCGTTTGCAAATATTTTCTCCCATTCTGAGGGTTGTCTTTTCATCTTGTTTATGGTTTCCTTTGCTGTGCAAAAGCTTTTTAAGTTTCATTAGGTCTCATTTGTTTATTTTTGTTTTTATTTCCATTTCTCTAGGACAGGGGTCAAAAAGGATCTTGCTGTGATTTATGTAATAGAGTGTTCTGCCTATGTTTTCCTCTAAGAGTTTTATAGTGTCTGGCCTTACATTTAGGTCTTTAATCCATTTTGAGTTTATTTTTGTGTATGGTGTCAGGGAGTGTTCTAATTTCATACTTTTACACATAGCTGTCCAGTTCTCCCAGCACCACTTATTGAAGAGGCTGTCTTTTCTCCATTGTATATTCTTGCTTCCTTTATCAAAGATAAGGTAACCATATGTGCATGGGGGTATCTCTGGGATATCTATCCTGTTCCATTGATCTATGTTTCTGTTTTTGTGCCAGTACCATACTGTCTTGATTAATGTAGCTTTGTAGTATAGTCTGAAGTAGGGAGCCTGATTCCCCCAGCTCCATTTTTCTTTCTCAAGATTGCTTTCGCTATTCGGGGTCCTTTGTGTTTCCATACAAACTGTGAAATATTTTGTTCTAGTTCTGTGAAAAATGTCAGTGGTAGTTTGAGAGGGATTGCATTGAATCTGTAGATTGCTTTGGGTAGTATAGTCATTTTCACAATGTTGATTCTTCCAATCCAAGAACATGGTATATCTCTCCATCTGTTGGTATCATCTTTAATTTCTTTCATCAGTGTCTTCTAGTTTTCTGCATACAGGTCTTTTGTCTCCTTAGGTAGGTTTATTCCTAGGTATTTTATTCTTTTTGTTGCAGTGGTAAATGGGAGTCTTTCCTAAATTTCTCTTTCAGATTTTTCATCATTAGTGTATAGGAATGCAAGAGATTTCTGTGCATTAATTTTGTATCCTGCTACTTTACCAAATTCATTGATTAGCTCTAGTAGTTTTCTGGTAGCATCTTTAGGATTCTCTATGTATAGTATCATGTCATCTGCAAACAGTGACAGTTTTACTTCTTTTCCAATTTGGATTCCTTTCATTTCTTTTTCTTCTCTGATTGCTGTGGCTAAAACTTCCAAAACTATGTTGAATAATAGTGGTGAGAGTGGGCAACCTTGTCTTGTTCCTGATCTTAGTGAAAATGGTTTCAGTTTTTCACCATTGAGAAGGATGTTGGCTGTGAATTTGTCATACATGGCCTTTATTATGTTGAGGTAGGTTGCCTCTATGCCTACTTTCTGGAAAGTTTTTTATCATAATTGGGTGTTGAATTCTTTGAAAGCTTTTTCTGCATCTATTGAGATGATCATATGGTTTTTACCCTTCAGTTTGTTAATCTAGTGTATCACATTGATTGATTTGCATATATTGAAGAATCCTTGCATTCCTGGGATAAACCCCACTTGATCATGGTGTATAATCCTTTTAATGTGCTGTTGGATTCTGTTTGCTAGTATGTTGTTGAGGATTTTTGCATCTATGTTTGTCAGAGATATTGGCCCATAGTTTTCTTTTTTTGTGACATCTTTGTCTGCTTTTGGTATCATGGTGGTGGTGGCCTCGTAGAATGAGTTTGGGAGTGTTCCTCCCTCTGCTATATTTTGGAAGAGTTTGGGAAGGTTAGACGTTAGCTCTTCTCTAAATGTTTGATAGAATTCGCCTGTGAAGCCATCTGGTCCTGGGCTTTTGTGTGTTGGAAGATTTTTAATCACACTTTCAATTTCAGTGCTTGTGATTGGTCTGTTTATATTTTCTATTTCTTCCTGGTTCAGTCTCAGAAGGTTGTGCTTTTCTAAGAATTTGTCCATTTCTTCCAGGGTGTCCGTTTTATTGGCATATAATTGCTTGTAGTAATCTCTCATGATCCTTTGTATCTCTGCAGGGTCAGTTGCTACTTCTCCTTTTTTATTTCTAATTCTGTTGATCTGAGTCTTCTCCCTTTTTTTCTTGATGAGTCTGGCTAATGGTTTATCAATTTTTTTATCTTCTCAAAGAATCAGCTTTTAGTTTTATTGATCTTTGCTATTTTTTCCTTCATTTCTTTTTCATTTATTTCTGCTCTGATCTTTATGATTTCTTTCCTTCTGCTAACTTAGGGGTTTTTTTGTTCTTCTTTCTCTAACTGCTTTAGGTGTAAGGTTAGGTTGTTTACTTGAGATTTTTCTTGTTTCTTGAGGTAGGAATGTACTGCTATACACATCCCTCTTAGAACTGCTTTTGCTGCATCCCATAGGTTTTGGGTCATCGTGTTTTCACTGTTATTTGTTTCTAGGTATTTTCTTATTTCCTCTTTGATTTCTTCAGTGATCTCTTGGTTATTTAGTAGTGTATTGTTTAGCCTCCATGTGTTTGTATTTTTTCCTGTAATTGATATCTAGTCTCATAGTGTTGTGGTTGGAAAAGATATTTGATATGACTTCAACTTTCTTAAATTTACCAAGGCTTGATTTGTGACCCAAGATATGATCTATCCTGGAGAATGTTCCATGAGCACTTGAGAAGAAAGTGTATTCTGTTGTTTTTGGATGGAATGTTATAAATATCAATAAGTCCATCTTGTCTAATGTGTCATGTAAAGTTTGTGTTTCCATATTTATTTTCATTTTGGATGATCTGTCCATTGGTGAAAGTGGGGTGTTAAAGTCCCCTACTATTATTGTGTTACTGTTGATTTTCTTTTTTATGGCTGCTAGCATTTGCCTTATATATTGAGGTGCTCCTATGGTGGGTGCATAAATATTTACAATTGTTATATCTTCTTCTTAGATTGATTTCTTGATCATTATGTAGTGTCCTTCTTTGTCTCTTGTAATAGTCTTTATTTTAAAGTCTATTTGGTCTGATATGAGAATTGCTACTCCAGCTTTCTTTTGATTTCAATTTGCATGCAATATCTTTTTCCATCCCCTCACTTTCAGTCTGTATGTGTCCCTAGGTCTGAAGTGGGTCCCTTGTAGACAGCATATATACAGGTCTTGTTTTTGTTGCCATTCAGCCAGGCTATGTCTTTTGGTTGGAGCGTTTAATCCATTTATATTTAAGGTAATTATTGATATGTATGCTCCTGTTACCATTTTCTTAATTGTTTTGGGTTTGTTATTGTAAGTCTTTTCCTTCTCTTGTGTTTCCTGCCTAGAGAAGTTCCTTTAGCATTTGTTGTAAAGCTGGTTTGGTGGTGCTGAATTCTCTTAGCTTTTGCTTGTCTGTAAAGGTTTTAATTTCTCTGTCGAATCTGAATGAGATCCTTGCTGGGTAGAGTAATCTTGGTTGTGGGTTTTTCCCTTTCGTTACTTTAATTATGTCCTGCCACTCCCTTCTGGCTTGCAGTTTCTGCTGAAAGATCAGTTGTTAACCGTATGGGGATTCCCTTCTATGTTATTTGTTGCTTTTCCCTAGCTACTTTTAATATTTTTTTCTTTGTATTTAATTGTTGACTGTTTGATTAATATTTGTCTTTGCATGTTACTCCTTGGATTTATCCTGTATGGGACTCTCTGAGCTTCCTGGACTTGACTATTTCCTTTCCCATGTTAAGGAATTTTACAACTATAATCTCTTCAAACATTTTCTCAGACTCTTTCTTTTTCTCTTCTTCTTCTGGGACCCCTATAATTTGAATGTTGGTGTGTTTAATGTTGTCCCAGAGGTCTCTGAGACTGTCCTCAATTCTTTTCATTCTTTTTTCTTTATTCTGCTCTGCGATAGTTATTTCCACTATTTTATCTTCCAGGTCACTTATCCATTCTTCTGCCTCTGTTATTCTGCTATTGATTCCTTCTGGAGAATTTTTAATTTCATTTATTGTGTTGTTCATCATTGTTTGTTTGCTCTTTAGTTCTTCTAAGTCCTTGTTAAACATTTCTTGTATTTTCTCCATTCTATTTCCAAGATTTTGGATCATCTTTCCTATGATTAGTCTGAATTCTTTTTCAGGTAGACTGCCTATTTCCTCTTCATTTGTTTGGTCTGGGGGGTTTTTACTTTGCTCCTTCATCTGCTGCGTATTTCTCTGTCTTCCCATTTTGCTTAAGTTACTGTGTTTGGGGTCTCCTTTTTGCAGGCTGCAGGTTCGTAGTTCCCATTGTTTTTGGTGTCTGCCCCCAGTGGGTGAGTTTGGTTCAATGGGTTGTGTAGGCTTCCTGGTGGAGGGGACTGCTGCTTGTGTTCTGGTGGGTGGGGCTGGATCTTGTCTTTCTGGTGGCTAGGGCCTTGTCCAGTGGTGGCTTTTGGGGTGTCTGTGAACTTAGTATGATTTTAGACAGCCTCTCTGCTAATGGGTGGGATTGTGTTCCTGTCTTGCTAGTTGTTTGGCATGGGGCATCCAGCGCTGGAGCTTAGTGGCCATTGGGTGGAACTGAGTCTTAGCGTTGGGATGGAGATTTCTGGGCGAGTTCTCGCTGATTGATATTACGTGGGGCCAGGAGGTCTCTGGTGGTCCAATGTCCTGAACTTGGCTCTCCCACCTCAGAGGCTCAGGCCTGACGTCAGGCCAGAGCACCAAGACCCTGTCAGCCACACGGCTCAGATGAAAAGGGAGAAAAAAAAGAAAGAAAAAAAATTTTTAAATGAAATAAAATAATTAAAGTAAAAACTTTTTTTAATCATTAAAATAAAAATAATTTTAGAATTAAAAAAAAGGAGAGTAATCAAACCAATAAACAAATCCACCAATGATAACAAGCCCTAAAAACTATACTAAGATAAACATAAAAAATCAGAAACAAGTCAGTTGCAGACAGCAAACCCCAAGTCTACTGTTGCTCCCAAAGTCCACCACCTCAATTTTGGGTTGATTCGTTATCTATTCATGTATTCCACAGATGCAGGGTACATCAAGTTGATTGTGGAGATTTTATCCACTGCTTCTGAGGCTGCTGGGAGAGATTTCCCTTTCTCTTCTTTGTTCGCACAGCTCCCAGGGTTCAGCTTTGGATTTGGCCCCGCCTCTGCATGTAGGTCGCCTGAGGGCATCTGTTCTTCACCCAGACAGGATGGGGTTAAAGGAGCAGCTGATAACGGGGCTCTGGCTCACTCAGGCCGGGGGGAGGGAGGGGTATGGATGTAGGGCAAGCCTGCAGCGGCAGAGGCCGGCGTGACGTTGCACCAGCCTGAGGCGTGCCATGTGTTCTCCCGGGGAAGTTGTCCCTGGATCACGGGACCCTGGCAGTGGCAGGCTGCACAGGCTCCTGGGCGGGGAGGTGTGGATAGTGACCTGCGCTTGCTCACAGGCTTCTTGGTGGCGGCAGCAGCAGCCTTAGCGTCTCATGCCCATCTCTGGGGTCCGCGCTGATAGCCACAGCTCGCGCCCATCTCTAGAGCTCGTTTAGGTGGTGCTCTGAAACCGCTCTCCTCATGTACCCGAAACAGTGGTCTCTTGCCTCTTAGGCAGGTCCAGACTTTTCCCCAGACTCCCTCCCGGCTTGCTGTGGTGCACTAGCCCCCTTCAGGCTGTGTTCACGCCACCAACCCCAGTCCTCTCCCTGGGGTCTGACCTCTGCAGCCCGAACCTCAGCTCCCAGCCCCCACCTGTTCCAGCAGGTGAGCAGACAAGCCTATCAGGCTGGTGAGTGCTGGTTGGCACCGATCCTCTGTGCGGGAATCTCTCCGCTTTGCTCTCTGCACCCCTGTTGCTGTGCTCTCATCCGTGGCTCCAAAGCTCCCCCCTCCGCCACCCTCAGTCTCCGCCCGTGAAGGGACTTCCTAGTGTGTGGAAACCTTTCCTCCTTCACTGGTGCAGGTCCCGTCTCTAGTCTTTTGTCTCTGTTTTTTCTTTTTTCTTTTGCCCTACCCAGGTACGTGGGGAGTTTCTTGCCTTTTGGGAGGTCTGAGGTCTTCTGCCAGCGTTCAGTAGGTGTTCTGTAGGAGTTGTTCCACATGTAGATGTATTTTGATGTATTTGCGGGGAGGAAGATGATCTCCACGTCTTACTCCTCTGCCATCTTGAAGGTCCCCCCTTCCAGGAATGTTCTTGAATCATCCAAATCTTAAAAATTACAAGTGTAATATTTTAAAACATGTGCTATATCTTACAGTTGTTGAGCATAATGTTTTCTCAAGTTAGCTTCTTTAGGGAGCAAGATTACAGTGGATTGAATGGTGGCTCCCCCAAAAGATAGGTTCATGTCCTAACACCTGAAACCTGTGAATGTTACCTTATTTTGGAAAGAGAGTCTTTGCAGACATTATTAAGTTAAGAACCTTGAGATGAGATTATCCTGGATTATCCAAGTGGGTCCTAAATCCAACGATAAGTGGAGACAGAAGAGGAAAAGATATAGACACAGAGAGGAGAAGGCCATGCAAAGACAAAGGTAAAAACTGGAGTGATGCAGCCACAAGCCAAGGAATGCCGGAGCCAGCAGAAGTTGGAAGAGGTAGAAAGAATTCTCTCTAGGGGCCTGCTAACACTTTGATTTCAGGTTTCGGGCTCCAGAACAGCGAGAGAATACATTTCTGTTGTTATCAGCCACCCAGCTTGTGGCAATTTGTCACAGCAGTCCCAGGAAACCGATACAGTGATATTAAAGTATATTAGAGTTTTTAAATGCCAACTAAATTAAATGCTTTGTCAGTCAAGTTATTTCAATCAAGAAGATGTCTAGGCTCCCTTTGGAAAAGATCCTAGAGGAACCCCAAGGTGAAAATATGCTTTTCTCCCTGTGCCTGGAAGATTGACTCCCATTGTGCTGGGACTTGGGAAAACCCCAGAGTCACAGAATTACCTGGGACCCAAATTCACAAAGCTTTACTAGTATGAGGGAGAATGGGTGCAAGGTGGTGAGCCCTGGGCTATCAGGGCTGATCCATCTCCAGCCCTGGAAAACAATGCAAAACTCAGTCTGACTCTGGTGGGGTAATCACCACATATTTGGCTACACACACAGACAGCACACTCTTATGAAGTGTAAAATGCCATTAAATTAAAGTCTTGCTCTTAATCACGAGGTAGCTGCGTCCGGAGGGCACACCAGAGTCGCTGCATAGATGTAAACTACTCGGGAGGATGCTGATCTAGTCCCTCAGAACATTCAAGGGGCTCTGACACCCCTGAAGCAGTGTTGTTTAGTGACCATTCCCAGCATGGCACCAAGAGGAGCAAGTGACAAAGCAGGAAGGAGTTCCTTAGGGAATGAAAGTAGCTAACACACCCCCGCAGCTGTGGTAGGCGAGACATTCTCCCGACAACTAATCTTGCTGTTTGTCTTTTTTTAAGGCTTCCTTATGATCTGCGTCTGCTCAGCAGCAGCCCTGCTCCCTCCCGTTGAAACTCGGACAAACACGGGAACAACCTGTGGCAAGTCCAGCTTCTTTTCTGTCCCCATGGCAATCCTGGCATCTTCCCCTTCGTGGGGTTGAACGAGAGCTCGCACCAGGCCACACGGTCACAGTACCCAGTCTCGTTCAAATACTATCAGATCACAAGAGGGGGAAGGGGAACCCCGGCAACTTAAGGAGTTGAAGGAACCTGATATAAGGCCCTCCATCGTGACCCTCATCTCCGACACAAGCCATCCACCTCTGCTGGGATGATCTCCTTGCAGCTCTGCAGAGTCCCACCCTGGTCCCTACCCTCCATGAAAATTCACGCTGTATCCTCCATCCTTCTAGATACATTCCTACGCAAGTGGCGTACACCCTCCTTCTCCTCACTACCTACTCAGGTCGTCATTTCACAGAGACCAGCTTAAGTTCTGTTCCAACTACTCAGACTTCACCCTTTCACCTGTCCTTACAGCATACGCTTCATGACAGGGAGCATCCCACACCCCACAACTCCATCCTTCTCCCTAAGAGGACAGTGAGATCGGATATAAGCAGAGACTGGAATAAAATTGGCTTCTATTGTTAAGGAATAGAGTTTCTATAACAGCAATATCGTAAGACTCTGGGGGTAAGCATCAGCTTTTTTCACTTAAGTTTTTCAATCTTTCCTTAGGTTTATCTTCTCCCCATCAGTGAATAGTGGTTAAGCACCCAGGTTCTGAATGCTGACTACTTGAGCCCTAGCCGTGGATAAGTTCCTTACTTTCTTCACCTGAATCATTGGAAAAATGATACCTCCAAGGGGAGTTTTGTGAGGACTAAATGAGAAAACACCTCTTTGGCGCTTAGTACAATGCCTGGCACATGTAAGAGCTCAATAAATATTAGCTATTGGTATAGGATCTAAAGGGCTGAATTAGAGTAAAAGCTAAAGAGGTCATTCAGCCTGTTTTTAGGGTAAACCTTGGGTTGCAGGTTAAAACAAACAAACAAACAACAAAAACAGTGTTTGTGATTCACCCAGGGTCCATCTCAGCCAACTGTAGCTAGAATTCCAACAAAAGAGTTTGGAACCAAAGCCTTATGACAATAAACAGCTTTTCCCTGGACTCCATCGCCCACCTGCTTCCTTGTGAATCTACAGTAACAGAACACAGCTGATAAAGGATTAGAGGATGCTTGCCATTTCTCTTTCTCTGCCTACCCTTCTGCCCAAGCTTTTTTCATCCCTCCCTCTCCAATTCCCCAGCTCTCTCCTTATCTGTCTTTCTATCCATCTCTTTATCTCTGTTCTGCCTCAGATATGGCTCACTGTAGAGGGTGCACTGGGCTGTAAAATCCTTGAGGGCAGGATTCAAGCCTTAAGTCAGCCAAAGCCCCTCGCAGCCCCCAGCACCTTACAGAGTGCAAAGCAGTAGCACGATAAGTACCTGGTTCAATTTCTTATTGCTAGTAAAGAATATCTGTGTTTTCTTTATACAACATTAACCAACATAAAAGGAGAACAAGGGAGGGTAGGACACCTCTAGAATAGAGACGCAAATATACGTGAAACCACAACCCAAGTTTTACATGAAGGTCTAACACCAAACCTTCAAGATGTGAAAAAATATGCAACTACCTAGCTATGAAATGTGTAAAAGACTTTCATCTGATAAAGTGAAGTCCAAATTAATACTGGATGTTTTCATCAAATTGTTGGCAAACTTAGTTCTCCCCATAATGCTGGTTACATGTTTAAAATCCCCATAACGAGGCATGTTGTTTCTGTGCCTTATTTCTCTGCCTTCCAGAGTTTCAGCTTAAGGACAGAAAAAAATTCCAGTATAAATTCTTTTTTATAACAGACACACCAGCAGCTTCAGGTGATGCAACTTCCACAACTTCCAAAGTGAAATTCATCCTTCTCCTCAACCAAGTAGTTAACCTTCATGCTCAACACATGATCTGGTGAGAAATTCATCTTGTGTTCTCTGGAGTCCCCAAAATATAATCGGATTGTATGAATACAATGAAATCATCAAGAGTTTCTCCTCTCAGCGCTTTCAATTTTTTTTGTCTTTTTCCAATTATACCAATAATAAAATTCAAAAGTGTTTGAACATACGAGAGTCAACGAGAGCTGAAGCAGGAGAAATGCCTTGTAGACAACCCTGAGCAGGGTCTGTTACTGAGTGATTATAAGCATTGTCAAGCTCCCATTGTTTCTAGGGAAAATGGTGATGCAAAAATTATGCCCCTGCTCTAGGGGAATGAAAATCACATAAACTGTCTCCTGTAAATCATATTTTGCTCGTCTAAGTGGATCAGACGAGAGAGAAGGAGAGGGGGCTCTCCATGGCGAGGAGCTTTGATCATTTTGATCAAACACAGACCACCTATCAGCCTTCCAAGTGCCACCATGCGTCATACACATTTTCAATATTGTGTCATAATAGCTACCAGTCATTGTAGTTGAGATAAAAAAGGGATTGTAATTAAACATATGATTGGATCCAGACATTTTAATCATGCCCTCTATCTCTTTTGCAAAGCAAGCCTTCTGTCTTTTCAGCAGTCCCCAGGAATCGCCCTAGGATGGCAATTTGCATGCTAACTGAATTCATGTACCGTGCAGACTGCACGAGGACATCTGTTGCTGATTGGGTCCTCTGCTTTTCAGACTCAAATAGGAAAATGCAGAAAGTAAAAGGCAAATTATGGAGCCCGGGGCAAGAGGGCCGACTGATTGTTTGATTTTTCTTTCCCTCTTGCCATCCTTCTAGAGGAGACTATTACAGAAACTAAAAATGTCCCCCACTTTGCCATCCTCCCGGCCTTACAGTAAAATCAGTGCCCATGAAATGATGCTGTCTTCCAGCTGCTTCTGGTCTCAGTCTTATTCACGTTGGCCAGAAAGAGACCCCATTCCCAACTCCAAACACAAGACACTAGGAAAGGGGAGGGGTTGCCCTGACTTGGGAACGCGGACATAAGAAAAGACGAGGCCTGAAACGTCCTCTTTTGCTTAGAGAAATTGATCAACTGGCTTGGCAAACATTCTCCCCAACCCCATAAAGACGGGAATGGGATGTATTCACAGGCAAATGAACAGTGTCAAGCAAATGCATAGGTATCGTTGTTAAAGACACAGCCTAAAAGATCCCACGTGCCGCAGCGAAGACCCGGCGCAGCCAAAATAAAAATAAATAAATAAAATAAAATATCAAAAAAAAAAAAAAGACACGGCTTCTTCAAAGGACCTGTGTTAACAAACCTCGCAGAGGAGACATCTCTCAGGTGTTGCTGTGGAATAGCTTCCCACCCACCCCCACTGTATTCAGGGCAAGGCTGAGACAGAACTGAGATTCAGAAAACACTTCTTATCAGCTATCATCATGCGCCTGGCACCATTAGGAATGTGTTCACCTTCATTTTTCTCCAATCCTCACAATATTTCCCTTTAGGAAATGAAGAACCTACAGTTCAGAGAGACTAAATAATTTGCTAAGGTTACGCAGCTAGGAAATCACAGACCAGGGCTGATTCAAATCCAGGTCTTCTCCCTCCGAGCATAGGACGCTTTGAATCGTGTATATGCTCCCCCGCTTCTCGGGCTGCATTCACCAACCCCTTCCTCCGTCCTCCACAGAGCGCAAAATTTATAACTTGGAGAAAACCTACCCCTTTTTTCTTTTGTGGGATGTACTTAGCTTTTGGCCTCAACAGAAGACAGGCAAAATATGTTTCATTGTTTAAATCAGTCCAAGCTGAGAACTTACCTTTCCACACAACTTCAGGCTGCCTGGAGGCCAGAATGGAACGTTTCAACCACAGGACTTGCCCGCGTGGGCCAAGGTCACCAAGAGAGTACGAGGAACTGCTGCTCTTCATCACTCTTCTGCCCCACCCACCTCAGCTCCAAATTCAAGTACGATTTTTTGAGCACTGACTATATGTCAAGGACACACACTTATATTAACTTGCTTTGCAGCCTTAAAGCAACCCCGTGAGATAAGAGGCAACACCTGAGCCTAAACAAGCGAGGCCCAGGGAAAGGAAAGGGATGGCTGGAGACCACTCAGCTGCTGGTGACGGAGATGAGATTCAATCTGATGTTAACCATAGGCCATCTCCCACTCCCACGACTGGCCCCATCATCCCCATGCCTAATTTTTCTTATCCTTCCCATCAAAACCCCACCTCTCATACCGCAGACTAGCTCAGAGTCTCATCTGCCCGCCATCCTCTCCCCCAACATCTAAGCTCCCTTCCTCCAAACCCCACGTCCAATTCCTTGGCCCCCTTACAGCAGTGGTTCTTACACTTTATTGTGTTTAAAAATCACCTAAAGAGCTTGTTCCGTTTCCTGCGCCCATCCCGGCATATTCGAACTCAATAGGTCAGGGTGGGGCCTGAGACTCCGCATTTATGACCAGCTCACAGGTGCTGCCAGCGCAGCTGGTCTGGCAGCCACTCTTTGAGAACCTCCGCCAGCCTGACTCTAGTCTCTCTGCCACTTCCCCATGGCTGGAGGCCTTCCTTCTCACTGACAGGAGAAGAGCGGAGACATCTGGGCCCTCTCGGCCTTGCCCTCACGCTCACGGGGACTACCAGGAAGATGTGTTCCGAGACCCCACGCCCTGGCTGGGCTTCAGCGGAAAGCCTCCACTCTCACTGGCTTCCTCCTCACTCTAGGGAGGCGCGCTCTCTCAGGGGGCATGGCGTGCTAAAATTCCCAGGGCTTTAGAATCAGACTTCTACTACTGGATGTGGCCTTGAGCAAATGACGTGAACTCTCTATGCCTCTGATTCAACATCTGCAAAATCGGCGTTAAAATATTCACCTTATAAGACATAGTAAAGACTAAAAACTAACATAGTGTTGTAAATCAACCATACTCCAATATAAAATAAAATTTTTTTATAAAGATATTGTAAAGGCCAAAATGTTACTGACCTGGATTCTTAGACTCTTTTTATTTTTTTTAATGGGTGTGTTGGGTCTTCGTTTCTGTGCGAGGGCTTTCTCCAGTTGCGGCAAGCGGGGACCACTCTTCATCGCAGATGCGCGGGCCTCTCACTGTCGCGGCCTCTCTTGTTGCAGAGCACAGGCTCCAGACGCGCAGGCTCAGTAGTTGTGGCTCACGGGCCGAGCTGCTCCGCGGCATGTGGGATCTTCCCAGACCAGGGCTCGAACCCGTGTCCCCTGCATTGGCAGGCAGATTCTCAACCACTGCGCCACCAAGGAAGTCCTTAGACTCTTTAATCAATTGAAGTTGACAAGAGGCCAGACGGAAAATTCAGGCAAGGCTTTATCGGTGTTACCAAGTCCAAGCTCATACTGCTCGCCAGGCCAATAAATAGAGAGATGAGTTGCTGGGGCGAGGAACAGTGAGTGCATTCAGAAAGCTGGCAGACCGCGAAGAAGGTGAATCCATGTCCCAGAGACCCATCTTGCTTCTTTTATACTAAATGGGGACGGAGTAAAGTCAAACACTTCCTGGTTCCCATCAGCCTCCAGAGCGGGTGTGTTAACGTCTATCTGACTGCAGTCATTCACAGGTGGGCCTGGTCAGGATGTTCCCTGTGAGCTGAACAAAGGTATTTTAGATTAATGCTCATTACCTGGGCGGCAGGGTTCCCAGAGATGGGCCATTATGTATAATTTAAGCTTGTAAGCAACATCCCTTTAGTGATTAACTTGTAATAGAATACAAAGGCTCAGCCCTATTACAGTGGGACCTGTGCTACAGCACCAGGGAGAGAAAGCAAGTAACAGGTGTCCTTGTTCGCTCCCCAAGGAGGGCGAGCCGGTCCTTTAAATGATATAGCGGTGGGGCGGATCAGTGGGTCCGGCTGGAGGGGTGGCTTAGGGGGTCGGCCCAGCCCCGGGGGTGCTGTTTGCTGGGATCATGGCAGCACCCTGCTTTGCTCCTGGCACCTTAGAAGTGGCAGTTGGGGTTTGGCCTTTTTGTATCTTGTTCATAATTTGTCCCAACTGCACATGCATGCAGTTATTTTTAGTCCCTAATAGTTTCTTTGTATTCTATTACTTGAGGAGACATTTGTCCAGGTGCAAGCACTACAGTAAAGGGTCCCAGGTCCCAGGTCCCAGCCTGTCTCAGCAAGAAAGAGCGTAGTGATATTCCTAGCATGTTGCCTGACCCGAATAGGTGCCCAATCCATATTCATTCTTTTGTTCCTCTTTCCTTTCTTCTCTTGGGATGTGTACAGTTCAGTGTCTACCTCTGAATGCTGCTGCAGCAGCTCAAGGCAGAGATGAAACTGCCAAGACAGTGAAGGCTGGCAGCAAGCTCATGGCTGCCACGCTCAAGGCATTTTCAGAAACTGTGAGTGTGCCTGCCCTCCTGATGGCTTTATCATACATATATGCAGCAAGGGGAATTTGATTCTGTCGCACCATTTGCTGGTTATTTTAGAGGATCACAGGGGCCGGGACCCTCAACGTAAAGAGAGCTGGAGAGGCCAGGGATTTGCTCTCTGCCCTGGGACCCCCTCCTCGAGGACCTGTGTGGGAACCTCATGCTGAAGGTTTGCTCCAGCTTAGGCCCTAAAAAAGAGCATTGAACCCAAGAACTCTTTAGGCCTTTTCATTTTTTGCTTTCTAAAAATCCCTTAGTCTCTGATAAATTTTGTAAATATTTATATTCTTGTAGTACTTTTTAAATTCTTTTAATATTTTAATTTCTGGTTTGTACAGTTTTATGGAATATTCATTATTCCCTGCTTTCTTTGTCTTTCTTACTGTTTTTACCATTTAGTCTAATTTAATGCTTTTTTTGTTTCTAAATATTGTCTACTTATTTTAACTTCATGTTTTTCATAAGCAGCTTTGCTTATAATTATATATATAATGTAGGATAATTTCAGAGAAATCACATTTTACAAGCAAGCAAAATGAATAATTTTTAAAAATTATACTCTCATTCACCCAAAGATAATCACATACAACCTGAAGTTGTATACACTTTCAGACTATTCCCCTGGAAAAATATCTTAAATTTCCTCTTAGTGTGGCTACTTTTATCCTTTTTAACAGTGTATACTTCTTGTTTTATTATTTTTCTAATTCTCTGGTTTAGTGTTTCAGCTTTGACCTCTTTATTTCAGTGTCTACATTGTATTTTGGCTTTCCTTAGCCTAACACATTTTTACCCCTCTATTAGTTTTCTTATACTATTTATGTTCATTCTAGCTTTTAAAGTCCTTGTTACTATTTTGATTACGTTTTTCATTTACTTTGCTTGTTATTGTCTAGGAGGTTTTATTTTTTAATTTTTTTTCATTCTGAGTTTCTGAATAACCCACAGATAGAGTCCCCAAACAGAGATGGTTGAGGACTCACAACAGGCCTACAAGCTCCTCATGATAGAGATCATACCCGCCCTCAATGACGAATCACCTAAAAGTTACTGGAAGCAAGTAAGAAAACCCACAGGTTGAAGCTACTCTGAAGGATTATAATAATTTTTCCCAAACAGACATCATTCTTGGGCCATTGGAACAGTATGGCTTTCTTCCACACGTCTCCTCCAGTCCCACAGAATGTGAGTTATATGACCCAACAACTAACGTATAGATCATCACAGACATTCAGAAAGAATTGTTTGCTACATAATTGGATGCCGGGGAGGAGGAGGTTCCTTTCAAGCAGGACTCCCAGGGTAAAGCCTGTCTGGTTTTTACAAGGAGCCTGAAGACATTGAAACTTCCGATAACATTCCATGAACAGAGCCATTATTACACGCTCCACAACCAAGTTTTTCGAATCATATATCCACTTGTCCCCAATCTTTTATCACCAATATCACTCACCATTCATTTAAGCAGGGTCCCTGGAGACCCTTCTTAGTGTCTAAGTCTCCTCAACTCCACCCCTTTTTTAAAAAGACCAAAGATAAGTTAACCCACGTGGAAGCAAATATCCCTTGTAGGGGCCCACAACAATGGCTGCTTCCGTTTTGGTTTTGTTTTGTTTTTTTAATCATAAATCTGTTTTCCACTCCAAAAGCCTTCAACATACAGAGAAGCAGATCAAACATTTTCTTCTGATAATTCTAGACGCCTATTGGATTGGTTTGTGTCCCTGAAAAGTAACCTGGTTAATCTAGTCTGATTTCCCTTATTTGTTGTATCTTTTATTGAATACTTTCTACACTGCATAGGTATGCCAGTTGGAGACCTATTCAAGAAAGAAATTCACTCTCTTAAGTGTAATTTTCTCACTGACATCTCCATCCACCAACCCGATATCTGAACCATAGCAATCTTCCCCCATTCTTTGTCCTGCAAGGGCTCGGGTTCCTTTGCATCCCTCATAAATATCAGTCTCCACTCTCTCCAATATGCATGAACTATCCTTAGCCATTTAACTCTTTACTGTTTATTGCCTTTATGTTAATTATTTGGTCTAAAGGGCCTGAAAACTCTCATATCACAAAGAATACAACCATTCCATGCTTTTATCTGAGTAAATTAGACTGCTCATTTCAGGTCAAATCATGCAACTAACAACCCCCAAGATGTGTCATCTCAAACTGATTAGATTCTCAGGAAAGTACCTTTATGAACAACATTCCTCTTATGGAATGTGGCCAAATAAAATCCTAAATGTAAAGATCCAAAACGGACGACTCTTCACCTGGAGGTTAGCCAGGGTGCCATCTTGGCAGGTGTAAGGAGAAGACATCCTCACAGACATGAGGATAGGACTGGCCTTCCGACTCAGACCCTGCTGAGGGGCTGTCACTGAGCTCCTGAACTCACTGAGTGAGCAGCTTTTCCTTCTCATCTTGATTTTTTTTTCTCTAATAAAATGTACAGAATATGCCTGGATGTTTATGCTCAATTGAAAACCAAGAATCTCCACTTGTTTATTTAAAAACTTCCCATATTTTCCAACGCCAGATGTGGATAAGAACTGTCCCTGTGGTTCATGAAATCATAACCATAACATTTGCTTGAGAAAGCATCTAGTTCAGTTCTTTTGTTTCACAGATGAGGAAACTGAGGCCCAGAAAAATTAAATGAATTTTCCAACACCACAGGATCAAGAATCCAGGCCTCAGTAATTCCAGGTCAGAGATTTTCCCACGACAGACACGATTCTTCCCACACTCGGTGAGCATCTGTGCCCTCCCCCTTTCCCCTCCTACCCCAGTCAGAGTGCCAAGGACTGTCTGAATTTTGCTAAATGCAGCTTTCAGTTCCTTGCCAACTTACTTGGATCAAGCTTCACAACCGCTTGTGCGTTCAAGCTGGGACGTCTTCTGTGGCAGCTTTAGAAATAGCCACCTACTCCCTATTAAAGAAAGGCGACAACACAAAAATGAGATTCCCCCATAGGATTACGCTGATTTCTACCAGCATCTGGTAAAGAACTGCTTACCAGTCTATCTCCCAACTAAACTGTAAGCCTCTCAAAGGCAGCACCTCTGTCTTCATTTACAATTATTTGCCTTTCCATTTTAGTCATCTTCCCACCCCCAAACCAAACAATGCCTCACACATTATTAAAATAATGACCATGCGTCCTTTATGTCACACTCTTTCTCTCTATGACGGCAAGTGAGCTGCTAACAAATTCCCTGTGTGTGGCCGGAGTATCTGCCCTTATTAACTGGGATACTGAAGCCCACTGGTCACCCACCTCTTAGAGCAGCAGTGCAATTGCAGCACTCCTGGAGATTACACAGAAATCGTTCAATACCTGATTACAGCACCACGCTGCCAGCAACTCTTGTATTGCTTCCTTCCTAAAGGAAGTTCATGTTTGATAGCATGTTTCTTCACAGGATGGCCCAGCCAACATTACTGGCCTGATTTCCTGCCCACACTTCCCTGCACCTGACCCTCCCCACCTCCCCGCATGGGCCATGTCACTTACACCTTGTTTCCTTTTCAATGTATTGTTCTTTTTATTCAGGGTGCCCTTCCTCCTCTTCATCTGGTAAACTAAGCATACTTCCACATCACGTTTAAATATCTTCCCCTCCATCCGTAGCTCATGCTCCCTTCTCTGAGTTCCCATAAGATTTTGTAACATTTTGATTTGTTTACAAGTTTTGTCCCCAAAGAAATACCTCTGAAGGTATTCTTGGGAGGGTCAAGAGGCTTAATGAACTAGCTACCACACTAAGTCTGTGGGTTTTCAGAAATGCAAGTCACTCACTTTTGGTAAAGTTGATGACTCTATTCTCCTTGGCTACATCTTCCATTTAGACAGAGGGGACATCTGTGTTCATTCACTGAACCAATATGTATCAGGTGCCTCCTATATGCTACACATCATTCCAGGTGCTGGGATGGAGCAGGAAGCCAGGGGCCCACAGCCTGACACAGAAAATAACCAAGAGCCTTTTACAGGAGAACCTCCCTGGCGAAACATTGGCAGGGATGAGTTAGGTCTTAGATCCATTGCTTTATCAGAGATTTTGTGGAAAGGTGACTAGGAAATAAGCCTTCGGTTGAAAAAGAAAAATACTGAAACTAATTTTAGCCAGAAAAATACCACACCCTCATTCTCTAACTCTGCCTGCACTCGGTGACATGACATGTATCACCGTTAAACAGTTAAAGGAGGAATTGTTGAAGAATTGTTCCCTGGTTCATGAGGCCTTTTTTCCCTACTCTTTTCTTTGTAAGCATTTGCCTTTGAAGCTTCCTGCTGCGAGACCTTCATGTTATACAGGAAAGTATCAGGCCAATGACTTCTAAAGCCGGCATGAAAACAACGCCAAGAGTTTATAGTTTCTGAGCATCAATCCTTCTCATGACCTGAAAATAAGCTTTGTGTGAAAGAGATCCCATTCAAAACACAGCAGCGCTTTTCAAAGCACCAGACAGGACTTGAGTGTGATGTGCTCACTAACTTGAAAATTGCGGGAAGGGTTGGCTTTGAAGTACATTGCCGAGCACAGCACATGGATGCCAAATGTCAGCCCTTCACAGCTTACAGGACGGGTGCCAAAGGGAGACCTCCACCCAGCGAGCCCCTCGGCTTCTGCCAGCCTCACACGGGGCTAACTGGAGAAGTCACCTCCTGCTGACCAGGGAGGAGGAGCTTCATTTACCAAATGCAACGAAATTTCCACGTGGAAAGGCTTCTGAGTGATATGCCAGTCAAACCAGACGGCTTACCAGGCCTTTCCTCTAGTTTCTTTTTATTTCTGTTGTTACTGTTGTTTTGTTTGTTTTTGAGCCAACCTGAGAATTTTTTTAACTTTTTATTTTATGTTGGAGTATAGTTGATTAACAATGTCGTGATAGTTTCAGGTGTACAGCAAAATGATTCAGTTATATATATACATGTATCTATTCTTTTTCAAATTCTTTTCCCATTTAGGTTATTACAGAATATTGAGCAGAGTTCCCTGTGCTATACAGTAGGTCCTTGTTGGTTATCCACTTTAAATAGAGCAGTGTGTACATGTCAAATCCTCTAGTTTCTATTTTCACGCCTGTATTTCTTACAGCATGAGTTTCAGTATTTTCACTTTACTAGTACTTTCAATGGTTAGGAAGCTTCATCCAGTTGCATATGTAAAGGTGAGTATAGTTTTTTTTTTTCTTTTGCAGTTACAGTAATATCAATAAGAAAAAATAAAAAGGGAGACTATATAAAACAGGAGTTGCCCATTGAATGCAAAGGGTTTGCCTTTTATTTTAGACCATTTCACATAAATTTACTTAAATGTAAAATAAACAGAATTAGAAAGCTAATTTTGTATGTTGTGAGTAGAGGGACAGAATATACTGAAAAGAAAATTAATGTAAATGCAACTTGAATTATTTGTGAAAAAGCCAAAACCTACCACAACTTTAGCCCTTATTTTAAAATTATATTAAACGTAAGTCATTTAAAGGAGTGGAGGGAGGGGCAAGATTGGTGAAGAGGATTAAGGGACATAAACTACTAGGTATCAAAAAAAATAAGTTTGAGGGTGTAATATGCAGCACAGGGAATATAGCCAATATTTTATAATAAGTTTATATAGAGTACAATCTATAAAAATATCAAATTACTGTGTTGTACACCTGAAATTAATATAATCTTGGGAATCAACTATACTTCAAAAAAAAAAAAACACTTGTTTAAAACAAACTCTCACCAGGTATCATGGGCCATTCCTTGTCACCTTTACTATTGTAGTTAAACTATCATCAACCACAATCTCCCTGGCATTAGGATAGCAATATGACCTCTGACACAGCCTATCAGGACATAATGGAATTAGCTCTACTTACTAAAATGACAAGGAATTCCTTACAGGGTATCCCAAAGGCCTGAAAGCAGTAGTGGAATTTCTCTTAGGCCCTCATGATATCCAGTATTCAATTACACACTTAGAGAATCTGACTTGGTGTCATCTTATCTACTTTTTTGTAAACATTTGAAACACTCTGCTAGATATTTTCACATATATATTTGATAGTTAAATAGGGAAACCCAAACCATTCCAACTTTTTAAAGCTCATCTCACATATTTTCTGAACAGCAATTCAGAAATTACTGAGAGTTTGCCTATATTTGGAACATTTGGAAAAGGATAAATGGTTAATTTTTAAAGTTTACCTAGAATGCCCTTCTTCTATTTTGTAATATTAGCCATAATGGTAACAGTGCACATTTGCTTACCACCTTACAATTGACAAAGTAGTTTTACATCCATCATTTCTTCCAGGAGGCCATAGGCTCCACCATGGCAGAGCCAAGTTGTCTTGTTCAGGGCTGTACCCCTTGTGCCTCGTGCAGTTAAATGCTAACTACTTCTATTTTTACATAGTGAGTAATTTCATTCAAGTAGGCATGCCAGGTATAAATATTCATATTCTAGAGATGAGGAAATGGAGGCTCAGAAAGTCAAACAATATGTACATAGAAGTAAAATAAGTAAGTGCTTGAGCTGGTTCCAGAGCTAGGCCTTCTGATTCCCAAGCCCATTTCTTTTCACTGACTGAGCCATGTCATCTTGAATCATTTTGGTTTTTAGTCGCTGTTAATCTACAAACTGTTAGCTTTTTTATCATGTCACTTGATCCATGTGGTGGCCTTGTGAGAAGAGTATGGGACATAGCTTTCCATTTTGTTGATGTGAAAACTGAGACTCAGTAGGGTCACAACGTAGAGAACAGACTTGTGGTTGCCAAGGCGGGTGGGTGGGGAGGGAAGGATTGGGAGTTTGGGATTAGCAGATGCAAACTATCAAACATAGTATGGATAAACAACAGGGTCCTACTGTATAGCACAGGGACCTATATTCAATAACCTGTGATAAACCGTAATGGAAAAGAATATGACAAAGAATGTATATATGTGTATAAAGGAATCCCTTTGCTGCACAGCAGAAATTAACACAACATTGTAAATCAACTATAGTTCAATAAAATAATTATTTTTAAATATAGCAAAGTAGGGTCACAAATCACCCCACTAAGAAGCCACAGGACTAGAAACAGAGCTGAGATTGTCAGAGTCACGCTCAGTGCCCATCTGACTGCTTCTCCGGTTCCTCTTGCCGGCCCTCCAAGAGGCAGCTCTCATTTTCACATGTAATGACTGTAACTCTGCAGTGGGTAGGCCATTGGCAGCCTCTTTGGGGACATATGGGACCGACGGCCCTGCTCCTTGAACACGATAAGACTCCTCATTCCCTCATCCAGGGCGGGACACAGTCTTGAGGGCATTAGCCCACTGTGGCCCCCTCTGCCTGGCAAAGCAATAAAGCTATTTCTTTCTACTTCACCCGAAACTCTGTCTCTGACATTTAATCTGTCACCATGTACAGAGGCTGAATTTCGGCAAGAGAATCACCTTGGTGCTATTAAAAAATTCAAATGCCTAATCCCCACCCAGATGAATTATGTTGTCCTTTTTTTATTTTTTTGTCAATAGAATGAGACAAAAAATCAAATCACTTAATTATACTCAAATCACTTAATAATGATACGTAATTTTGTCTCTATGGTTTCCTATTGTGAATTAAGGCACTTCAATCTTTTCTATCTAGAGTCAATAAACAACTGTCTACATAGAACTTCTAATTTAATGTGAAATAACCTGAAATGTTCTCACAATTATTTAGGTGAATAAACTGTACACTAAATTCAATGGACACTAAAAATAAACTTAATATCTTTTTTTTTTTGGAGGAGAATTAGTGAAAAAGAATGAGAATGAACTTGGTTCACTTTAATACATAATTATTTTTAATTGGCGACAATGATACAATGTTATGGTAAGAACTGAAATGCTTATTATCAACTACCAACATAAGCTACTGCAGTGACATATATAGTTTGTAAAATATATAATGGGAAATACATGCAGTGGCTATGTTCTAAAAACATGTTTTTGTTAGGTTATGGTGCTACTTCCTAAAAGTGAGGAACACTGGAGTTTGAAACTGACCTCGTTGTCACTAAATTACTTTGACAATTTCAATGGTCTGAATTTGTAAATGACATGAAACAGCTACTACAAGAACAAAATTGTCTGATTCTTGTTACTCTGTGGTTGCTCTGTATTTCAGGGGCAAAAGCAGTTGCTAGAAGTCACTGAGAATCATGTATGAACACATTAAGGTTTTTTTTCCACCATGAAGCACAGATCAAAAGGACTCCCTAAAGCCATGTCTGTCCTTTATTTCTGCTAGTATAATTGCTAATCTATTTGGTGGAATACTGGCATTTTACTTTTTTCTAGGCTCATGATTATATTACTTTTTTTATCCTTGCTGTCTAAAATGCAGTAGGCTAGAATAGCTCAGTGACTTTGGTCATAATAAAAACTTAAAATTAAGAGTGACATATAGATCTCATGGTATGGTAGAAAAAAGAAAAAACTGGATTAGAAGTTAGCTCATTTATGTATGAGTTAGAGCAAGCTTCAAACAATGAGATAAAAGAAAAAGTAATTTTTGAGGGAAATCCTTAAATAAAAGAAAACTTTCTCACTCTGACACCAATTCAATGTACAGTAGTCCCCCCTTATCCATGAGGGATACCTTCCAAGTGGATGCCTGAAATCATGGATAGTACCAAACCCTATATCTACTATGTTTTTTTCCTATATACACATACTTATGATAAAGCTTAATTTATAAATTAGGCACAGTAAGAGATTAATAACAATAGTTAATAATAAAATAGAATAATAATAATAATATACTATAATAGAAGTTATATGAATGCAGTCTCCCTCTCTCTCTCTCTTTCTTTCTCTGTGGGTGTGTGTGTGTGTCTCCCTGTCTCTCACTCAAAATATCTTATTGCACTGTACTCACCCTTCTGCTTCTTGTGATGATGTGAGATAATAAAATGCTTACATGACGAGATAAAGTGAGGTGAAGAATTGTGACTTAGCATTAGACTGTTGACCTCCTGACCCAGAGTCAGAAGGAGGGTCATCTACTCCAGGTCATCCTGGATCATCGAGCCAGGATGATATCAATGGTTGGATGTCAGGAGCAGATGATGTTGACAGTTGGGGATGCCAGGTGGGACAGAGTGGGATGGTGTGAGATTTCATCATGCCACTCAGAACAGCACACAATTTAAAACTTCTGAATTTTTTACTTCTGGAATTTTCCATTTAATATTTTTGGGCCACAGTTGACTGCAGGTAACTAAAACCATGGAAAGCGAAACCACAGATAAGGGGGGACTACTATCATCTATTTTATCAGAATTCCACCGGTGTATCAATATTCTTCACTTTCATGCGTTCTCACTAATCTTTAGGCACTCCCTACGCAGCATAAAAGTACAATAGGGGAAAAGCTTCACCAACAGCTACATTCATAGTATTGTACATGGGAATGGTCATGGACCTTCTCAAACTCCACGCAAGTGATACCCAGTGATAAGCCCTCATGTTGCTCAAAGCATCTGCACGTAAACCCCTTGGAGTGATTGTTACACATGCAGATTTCTGAGCTCCTCTCTGCAGTGAGGTAATCACAGTCCCTGCAGGTGGGACCCAGGGATCTGTACTTGATCCACTCTTTGACAATTCTTACAAAGAAAATTTGAGAACCAATGGACCAAAAATGGACTCAAAGTTATTCATATCATCTCCAGTCCTTTAAAGAAAAATGAGGTGCTTGCATCTGACCCTGACCCCCAGGAACTAAATTTTGATGCACATCTTAAGCTTGGCCAGGAAATATTCATTTTCCATTTCAGTTAGAAAGCATTATGGTATGAGGTGGGGGCAAGGTGGCAAACCACCAGTATAATTGGAGGCTTAAAAGCAGAGTCCTTGCACTCCTGGAGACAGTTGAACTCATTACCTCTAATCACTCAGAGAGGAAGTACATTCACCAAAGAGCATGCTAAATGCCTGCAGGTCCACAGGAGGCCCTCAATTGAGACATGCCTTGTGTAGAAATTGGATAATTAGAGAGTGCATGTTCAATTAAATCTGAGGATCAATGAAGTACTAGAATTATACAGGGTGCTAAAAGGCTGAGCCTAGAAACCTTTGTTATTACTAACTATGAGAAAAAGAGCTCTTTTGAAGTCTGAAGTCCGGAGTGTAGCTTTAATGCCACTTCAGTGGAGGTAGTATCTTGCATTTGGTGACTGTTGTTTAATCTAGTAATTTTTTATTGTAAGTACCTTAGTTACAAATAATGCAGGCTCTTAACAGGAATTTAATGGTTCGTGGGTGGAGGATTCCTGCTCACCAAATGACCTAAAATATATTTCCTGAATTCTTCTTTTAGCAACGATCCCAACTAGCCTTCATTCTGCAATGGACACATTTAAAGGTACTAACTCTGTAATGCTGTGACATTGCATCCAATTTTGTTTTGTTTTGTTTCTCATGCTGGAGACAACTCTACTTTGTCTTCTCATTTAAATCATTTTATAGAAAAGCAGTGCATAATATTGAGTGAATCAAAACTATCAGGCAATTAAAATCTGCTCAACTAATTAAAATAATATAGATATCAAACTTCCAGGTCCTAATCATTTTTTCTTGAACTTGCAGCAAAGAATCAGACTAACAGGTAGCCCATATACTTCATATCCTCATTTTACATCTGAAATGAAGAAATCAACCTATTTCCACAACTTGTACAAACATTCTTTAATGTCTTCCCAGGAGAATACATAAAGAGACATTCTAGATGTGACATGATTTTTATAATACTCCAAGTTGTTTTAGGATGAATTATAGGAAATACAAAAGCAAGAAAAGTAATTCATTCAATGCATTTTTTTTATTTTGCATGATTGCTAGGTTTGTAGATGCTGTTTTCTACATGCTTGGCATATTTCAGTGAACAACAAAAAAGGACAAAAATTGTGCCTCCATTCTACTTGGGAGAAACAAATGATAAACATAATAAAGTATATTGTATAGTTTAGAAGATGGTGATTAGTGCTGTGAAAAAAAATAGAGCAGAGTAAGAGAGTTTGGGAGTCAGGGAGTGGGGAAGCAGATTGCAATTTAAATAGGATTATCAGCATAGTCCTAAATAAGAAGGTGAAGATTTGAGCACAGACTTGAAGGAGGTGGGGTCATTAGAAAGCAGATATTTATGGGTAAGTGTGTTCCACACTGAAGGAAAGGCTAGTGCAAAAGCCCAAAGGTGGGAGCAAGCCTGGTTGGTATAAGGAATTACAAAGAGGCCAATGTAAAAGTGGAGGAAGGTGAGAAGGCATGGTAAGATATTAGATCAAAGAGTAAGGGGGAGGAAGTGGCAGACCATGTGGGGCCTTACAGTCCCGTTGCCATGATTTGGTTTATTCTTTGAGAGAAGTGGTGAGCCAGTGAAAAGTTTTGAACAGATGTAACAGAAATGCACATAGAGACAGCCCCATGACCCTAAAGCAGTGCAGCCTAAGGTCAGATAGACCTGGGTTTGGATTTTTCTTCTACCTCTTACCAGCTCTATAACTCCTATTCAATGTTCTCATCTATAGAAAGGGGTAATCCTTGCTTCAGAAAGTGGCTCTAAGTATTTACGGAGGTAATAATGTTCAAGCTGCCTGTCCCAAGGACTGTGTTTTTCAAGATGGCGGCCAAAAGTTATTTCCATCCTTTCTGCTTTTAAAAATCACAGCCAAGTAACATAATAAATCAGAGAAATCTGTATCACAAGATAAAAACCAAAAGTAAATGGAGAAATGGTAAATGGCTAAGAGAGAGGAAGCAGAGCAGACATAAGAATCTACAAAGGGAGATTGTTCCCACATTCAGGATAGCCCAGACCACCCTACTATACCCCTTGCCCATGTCGACTCCTAGATATTAAGAAATTGATGCTAAGGCAAAAAAAACCAAAAAAAAACCCTGATCATTCTCACTATAACTATCGCTATAGTTATTAACAGATTTGCTCTGTATTTATTGTTTGAAATGACAACTATGGGCCCAAACATGTCTATTCTCTCTTTTACTCACTCTTATGTAGCAATCCAGCCAAATATACCACCCTCATCTTAATCTTCCTAAAACCCAGCTTTGAACAAGACATCCCTCGGTCAAACATCTTAAAGGCCTCTTTTGCCCACAGAAAGAAACTGATATTCCTTAAGCAGGTCCCTTGGTATCTCTCCAATATGATCTTATAAGGATTCTATGCCCGCTAAACTACGTATTCTTTGAATATGCCTGTTCCTATGCCTTATTTAGTCTCTCTATTCAGAATTCCCTCAATGACCATTTTCCGCTTATCAAAGTCTTATTGTTCCTTCAAGACCCAAGTTCCATTTTACATCCTCTACCGCCACTTTTTCACCAAACCAGCTCTCAACAGTCACTCCATCTTCAGAATTATATAGCACTCTTGTCTGTGTCATTCATTTATACTTAGCTCCTGCTACTTTCTATTTTTATATATCCTTGTACACAATTTTCCTGGCTCCCCAGGTTCACTATAAATTCCAGAAAGGTTTCAAAATCTGGGACTCTCCAGAACGACTTCTGAAGCTACCAGTTTTCCCAAGAGCCCAAGAAATCAGAGTTCAAAAGCACAGAAGGTTCAGAAGACTCAGAAAAAAAGCAACAGAAAAAATTAAAGATTCAGGAAATAGTGCCATTAAAAAGTCTAGAACACATGTCATTATTTAGCTTAGAGAAGAGAAAGCTGGAAGAGACCTAAAAGTCTCTTTCAAGCATGAGGGGATATCAGGTTTACAGCTGTTCTCAAAGTTAACTAAGATGGGACAAAGAAAAAGGGACTCACTAGAAGCAATGCAATTTGAGGGCTTAGCAGAGACACTGAGAACAACTTTATGACCATGAGGATTCTGAGAAGCTGGAATGTATGTTATCAAGGTTAAAAATTTTTCCTGAATTTCTTAAGTTTTTAAAAACAACCATAGGCTACAGGCCCTTTGCTGGGGCTAATGGCGGACTCTGGGAGGGCTCACACCAAGGAGTACTTCCCAAAACATCTGCTGCCAGTGTCCTTGCCCTCGTGGTGAGCCACAGCTGCCCCCTGCTTCTGCAGGAGACCCTCCAACACTAGCAGGACAAGACAAGACAGTGAAAATTTTTGGAAAATCTACTCAAATCTCAGTGCATCAAACCCCACTGTGTCCTCAGCAAAGACTCCAGCTGTGTGGTTGACAGGATCTTTGTGCTCCGGCCTGGTGTCAGGCCTGAGCCTCTGAGGTGGGAGAGCCGAGTTCAGGACATTGGACCACCAGAGACCTCCCGGCCCCACGTAATATCAACTGGTGACAGCTATTGCAGAGATTTCCGTCTCAACACTAAGATGCAACTCCACCAAATGGACAGCATGCTCCAGTGCGGGATGCCCCATGCCAAACAACTAGCAATAAAGGAACACAACACCACCCATTAGCAGAGAGGCTGTCTAAAATCATACTAAGTTCACAGACACCCCAAACCCACCACCGGACGTGGCCCTGTCCACCAGAAAGACAAGATCCAGCCCTACCCACCAGAATACAGGCACCAATCCCCTCCACCAGGAAACCTACACAACCCACTGAACCAACATCACCCACTGGGGGAAGGCACCAAAAACACAGGAACTACGAACTTGCAACCTGCAAAAAGAAGACCCCAAACACAGTAAGTTAAACAAAATGAGAAGACAGAGAAATATGCAGCAGATGAAGGAGCAAGGTAAAAACCCACCAGACCAAACAAATGAAGAGGAAATAGGCAGTCTGCCTGAAAAAGATTTCAGAGTAATGATAGTTAAGATGATCCAAAATCTTGGAAATAGTACGGAGACAGTACAAGAAACGTTTAACAAGGATCTAGAAGAACTAAAGAGCAAACAAACAATGATGAACAACACAATAAATGAAATTAAAAATTCTCTAGTAGGAATCAATAGCAGAATAACTGAGGCAAAAGAAGAGATAAGTGACCTGGAAGATAAAATAGTGGAAATAACTACTGCAGAGCAGAATAAAGAAAAAAGAATGAAAAGAATTGAGGACAGTCTCAGAGACCTCTGGGACAATATTAAACATACCAACATTGGAATTACAGGAGTCCCAGAAGAAGAAGAGAAAAGGAAAGGGTTTGAGAAAATATTTGAAGAGATTATAGTTGAAAACTTCCCTAACATGGGAAAGGAAATAGTCAATCAAGTCCAGGAAGCACAGAGAGTCCCATACAGGATAAATCCAAGGAGAAACACACCAAGAAACATATTAATCAAACTATCAAAGATTAAATACAAAGGAAAAATATTAAAAGCAGCAAGGGTAAAGCAACAAATAACATACAAGGGAATCCCCATAAGGTTAACAACTGATCTTTCAGCAGAAACTCTGCAAGCCAGAAGGGAGTGGCAGCACATAACTAAAGTGATGAAAGGGAAAAACCTACAACCAAGATTACCCTACCCAGCAAGGATCTCATTCAGATTCAATGGAGAAATTAAAACCTTTACAGAGAAGCAAAAGTTAAGAGAATTCAGCACCACCAAACCAGCTTTACAACAAATGCTAAAGGATCTTCTCTAGGAAGGAAACACAAGAGAAGAAGACCTACAATAACAAACCCAAAACAATTAAGAAAATGGTAATAGGAACATACATATCAATAATTACCTTAAATGTAAATGGATTAAATGCTCCAATCGAAAGACATAGACTGGTTGAATGGATACAAAACCAAGATCCGTATATATGCTGTCTACAAGGGACCCACTTCAGACCTAGGTACACATACAGACTGAAAGTGAGGGGATAGAAAAAGATATTCCATGCAAATGGAAATCAAAAGAAAGCTAGGATAGCAATTCTCATATCAGACAAAATAGACTTTAAATAAAGAATATTACAAGAGACAAGGAAGGACACTACATAATGATACAGGGATCAATCCAAGAAGAAGATATAACAATTGTAAATATTTATGCACCCAACATAGGAGCACCTCAATACATAAGGCAAATGCTAACAGCCATAAAAGGGGAAATCGACAGTAACACAATCGTAGTAGGGGACTTTAACACCACACTTTCACCAAAGAACAGATCATCCAAAATGAAAAGGAATATGGAAACACAAGCTTTACATGACACATTAAACAAGATGGACTTATTGATATTTATAACATTCCATCCAAAAACAACAGAATACACTTCCTTCTCAAGTTCTCATGGAACATTCTCCAGGATAGATCATACCTTGGGTCACAAATCAAGCCTTGGTAAATTTAAGAAAATTGAAATCATATCAAATATCATTTCCAACCACAACACTATGATACTAGATATCAGTTACAGGAATAAAAATGTAAAAAATACAAACACATGGAGGCTAAACAATACACTACTAAATAACCAAGATCACTGAAGAAATCAAAAGGAAATCAGAAAATACCTAGAAAACAATGACAATGAAAACACGATGACCCAAAATCTATGGGATGCAGCAAAAGCAGTTCTAAGAGGGATGTATATAGCAGTACATTCCTACCTCAAGAAAGAAGAAAAATGTCAAACAAACAACCTAACCTTACACCTAAAGCAATCAGAGAAAGAAGAAAAAAATAATCCCCCAAAGTTAGCAGAAGGAAAGAAATCATTAAGATCAGATCAGAAATAAATGAAAAAGAAATGAAGGAAAAAATAGCAAAGATCAATAAAAGTAAAAGCTGGTTCTTTGAGAAGATAAACAAAACTGATAAACCATTAGCCAGACTCATCAAGAAAAAAAGGGAGAAGACTCACATCAACAGAATTAGAAATGAAAAAGAAGTAGCATCTGACCCTGCAGAAATACAAAGGATCATGAGTGATTACTACAAGCAACTATATGCCAATAAAATGAACAACCTGGAAGAAATGGACAAATTCTTAGAAAAGCACCACTTTCTGAGACTGAACCATGAAGAAATACAAAATATAAACAGACCAATCACAAGCACTGAAGTTGAATGTGATTTAAAACTTCCAACAAACAAAAGCCCAGGACCAGATGGCTTCACAGGCGAATTCTATCAGACATTTAGAGAAGAGCTAACACCTATCCTTCTCAAACTCTTCCAAAATATAGCAGAGGGAGGAACCCTCCCAAACTCATTCTACAAGGCCACCATCACCCTGATACCAAAAGCAGACAAAGATGTCACAAAAAAAGAAAACTACAGGCCAATATCACTGATGAACAAAGATGCAAAAATGCTCAACAAAACACTAGCAAACAGAATCCAACAGCACATTAAAAGGATTATACACCATGATCCAGTGGGGTTTATCCCAGGAATATAAGGATTCTTCAATATATGCTAATCAACCAATCTGATACACCATATTAACAAACTGAAGGGTAAAAAGCATATGAGCATCTCAATAGATGCAGAAAAAGCTTTCAACATAATTCAACACCCATTTATGATAAAAACTCTCCAGAAAGTAGGCATAGAGGGAACCTACCTCAACATAATAAAGGCCATGTATGACAAATTCACAGCCAACATCCTTCTCAATGGTGAAAAACTGAAACCATTTTCACTCAGATCAGGAACAAGACAAGGTTGCCCACTCTCACCCCTATTATTCAACATAGCTTTGGAAGTTTTAGCCACAGCAATCAGAGAAGAAAAAGAAATAAAAGGAATCCAAATTGGAAAAGAAGTAAAACTGTCACTGTTTGCAGATGACATGATACTATACATAGATAACCCTAAAGATGCTATCAGAAAACTACTAGAGCTAATCAATGAATTTGGTAAAGTAGCAGGGTACAAAATTAATGCACAGAAATCGCTTGCATTTCTATACACTAATGATGAAAAATCTGAAAGAGAAATTAAGGAAACACTCCCATTTACCACTGCAACAAAAAGAATAAAATACCTAGGAATAAACCTACCTAAGGAGACAAAAGACCTGTATGCAGAAAGCTGTAAGACACTGATGAAAGAAATTAAAGATGATACAAACAGATGGAGAGATATACCATGTTCTCGGATTGGAAGAATCAACATTGTGAAAATGACTATACTACCCAAAGCAAGCTACAGATTCAGTGCAATCCCTATCAAACTATCAATGGCATTTTTCACAGAACTAGAACAAAAAATTTCACAATTTGTATGGAAACACAAAAGACCCCAAATAGCGAAAGCAATCTTGATCAGAAAAACGAAGCTGGGGGAATCGGGCTCCCTGACTTCAGACTATGCTACAAAGCTACAGTAATCAAGATAGTATGGTATTGGCACAAAAACAGAAATATAGATCAGTGGAACAGGATAGAAGCCCAGAGGTAAACCCATGCACATATGGTCACCTTGTCTTTGATAAAGGAGGCAAGAATATACAATGGAGAAAAGACAGCCTCTTCAATAAGTGGTGCTGGGAAAACTGGACAACTACATGTAAAAGAACAAAATTAGAACACTCCCTAACACCATACACAAAAATAAACTCAAAATGGATTAGAGACCTAAATGTAAGGCCAGACACTATCAAACTCTTAGAGGAAAACATAGGCGGAACACTCTATGACATAAATCACAGCAAGATCCTTTTTGACCCACCTCCTAGAGAAATGGAAATAAAAACAAAAATAAACAAATGGGACCTAATGAAACTTAAAAGCTTTTGCACAGCAAAGGAAACCATAAACAAGACAAAAAGAGAACCCTCAGAATGAGAGAAAATATTTGCAAATGAAGCAACTGACAAAGTATTAATCTCCAGAATTTACAAGCAGCTCAATATCAAAAAAACAAACAACCCAATCCAAAAATGGGCAGAAGACCTAAATAGACATTTCTTCAAAGAAGATATACAGATTGCCAACAAGCACATGAAAGAATGCTCAACATCACTAATAATTAGAGAAATGCAAATCAAATCTACAATGAGGTATCACCTCACACCAGTCAGAATGGCCATCATCAAAATATCTACAAACAATAAATGCTGGAGAGGGTGTGGAGAAAAAGGAACCCTCTTGCACTGTTGGTGGGAATGTAAATTGATACAGCCACTATGGAGAACAGTATGGAGGTTCCTTAAAATACTAAAAATAGAACAACCATATGACCCAGCAATCCCATTACTGGGCATATACCCTGAGAAAACCATAATTCAAAAAGAGTCATGTACCACAATGTTTGTTGCAGCACTATTTACAATAGCCAAGACATGGAAGCAACCTAAGTGTCCATCGACAGATGAATGGATAAAGAAGATGTGGCACATATATACAATGGAATATTACTCAGCAATAAAAAGAAATGAAATTGAGTTATCTGTAGTGAGGTGGATGGACCTACAGTCGGTTATACAGAGTGAAGTCAGAAAGAGAAAAACAAATGCCATATACTAACATATATATATGGAATCTAAAAAAAAAAAAATGGTTCTGATGAACCTAGGGGCGGGACAGGAAGAAAGACGCAGATATTGAAAATGGATTTGAGGACATGAGGAGGGGGAAGGGTAAGCTGGGATGAACTGAGAGAGTGGCATGGACATATATACACTAGCAAATGTAAAATAGATAGTTAGTGGGAAGCAGGCCGCATAGCACAGGGAGATCAGCTCGGTGCTTTGTGACCACCTAGAGGGGTGGGATAGGGAGGGTGGGAGGGAGACGCAAGAGGGAGGAGATATGGGGATATATGTATACGTATAGCTGATTCACTTTGTTATACAGCAGCAACTAACACAACATTGTAAAGCAATTATACTCCAATAAGATGTTAAAAAAAAAATACAAATAACAATTGGCTTCAGGTCTGATATGTAAGGAGAATGGAAGTTGTCACTCTGTCCTTGCAAGAAAAAGCTGAACAAACTAAAAATCAACTACTTTTCTTTGACCCATCAGAGAACTAAGATTCCAGGGTAAAGGGCCACCTATAATCTGGAAAGACAGGTAAGCTCAGAGAGTCACAGCCTAGATCTGTTTACCTGAAGCAGAAGCTGCTGGATCCATAAACTGGTATTAAAACCTCAATGGTAGTTTTGACCCGTTGAGGGAAGCTGAGTGTGGAGTAGCACGCGAATGAGAAGCTCCTGGGGGCAGCAGTCTTGGGGGCCCCCCCACGTTTGTGGGTTTTACCTCCAGAATTCCACTAGTTTCCCACAGTGAAGAGCTCATAAAAATCACTTGTGACTTTGGCAGGGGGCAAGGAAGAGTAATCACCGTGAAATACAAAGCATTCTCCATCAAAAAGGGCTACTCTCTAGGGAAGACTTTGTCAGAGGTTTAGTCCACTGAGGAAACGGGCTTTTCTCCCACTGCAGGCCCCTCTGCCCTTCTCTTCTCGACTAAGGAATGGGGGAAGCTAAGAAACACATGGAAGGTCACAGGCCCACCGAAAGACTGAGATTTACACTATGTTATGCAACAGGAACTAACAGAGTGTTGTAGGTCAATCACACTTCAAAAACAGGGATCAGATTTGTGGTTACCAGAGGAGGGGGGATTGGGGGGAGGGGGAATTGCATGAAGGCAATCAAAAAGTACGAACTTTCAGTTATAAGATAAAATAAATACTAGGAATGTAATGTACAACACAATATAACACTGCTGTATGTTATATATGAAGGTTGTTAAGAGAATAAAACCTGAGTTCTCAGCGCAAGAAAAGAATTTTAATTTTAATTTTTTCTGTGTCTTTAATTTTGTATCTATGAGATGATGGATATTTACTAAACTTATTGTGATAATCACTTCATGATGTATGTAAATCAAATCATTATGCCATATACCTTAAACTTTTACAGTGCTGTTATGTCAACTACAATAAAGAAAAGAATAAAGAAAAAAAAAAGACCGAGATTCAATCATAAGATTAGGGAATGCTTCCCCTTCCCCACACCTTACACCAGCAGGGTTCCCATGTAGTAACAGTGGATTACAGTTGAAGGAGATCCAAGACAGACTTTCTCTGAGAAAGACGACTTAGGGAAGCCCTAAGTCAAGAGAGGAGATAAAAACAAGGTCACTAGAAGAATTTGAAGCCTCTGCCACCTATAGCTACAACAAACATTAATTATAGCCCAACTCCTCACTACATTAAGAGAAAAGCTCACACTACCAGCCTATTTACCTTAGTTCCTTTTATAAAATCACATGTTATAAATCACGAACACCGTAAATGAAGAATGTCTTTGATGGGCTCATCAGTAAAGTAGACACAGCTGAGGAAAGAGTAAGTACACTCCTTTGAGAAGATCCTGAAAATAGGTCACTAGAAGCACTATTCCCAATAGCCCAGAGGTGCAAACAACTCAAATGTCTATCCACAGATAAATGGGTAAACAAAATGTGGTATATACCTGCAGTGGAATATTACCCAGCCATAAAAAAGAGTGAAGTACTGATACATGCTATAACTTGAATGAAAATCAAAAAGATGCTAAGGGAAAGAAGCCAGACATAAAGGTCACAAATTATATGATTCCACTTTTATGAAATATCCAGAAAAGATAAATCTAAAGAGATAGAAAGTAGATTGGTGGTTGCCCAGGGCTGACAGGAGGGGGAAGTGGGGAGTGACTGCTTAGTGGGTAAGGAGTTTCCTTTTGACGTGATGAAAATGTTTGGGGACTAGATATAGATGGTGGTTGCACGATACTGTAAATGTACTAAATGCCACTGAGTTGTACACTTTAAAATGGTTAATTTTATGTTTGTGAATTTCACCTCAATTTTTTAAAAAAAGCAAAGAAAAAGATAGGTCACCATAAATTTCCCAAACTGAAAAGCAAAGAGAAAAACAGAATTAAAAACAGAAACAACAAACAAACAAACAAAAAACAGAACAAAACCTCTAAGAACCATGAGATAATTTCAAAAGATATAACATACTTGTCATTGGAGTACCAGAAAGAGAAAAGAAAACATAACAGAAGAACATGTGAAATAATAATGGCTGAGGAGTTTCCAAAATTATTGACCGACACCGAACAACAGATAGAGAAAACTCAGATAACAACAAGCAGGTGAAATGCCAAAAAATCCTACCCTAGGTATTCCAACTGTAGACAACCAAAGACAAAGAGAAAATCTTGAAAAAAGTCAGAAGTTAGAAAACAAAAAAACCTTACTTATAGAGGAACAAGGATAAGAATTATACCCAAAACCATGCAAGCAATGTAAGAGTGGACTGAAACATTTAAAGTGTTAAAAGAAAAAAAGCCACCCGCTTAGAAGTCTATATCCAGCAAAATTATCCATCAATAATGAAGGAGAAATAAAGACTTTCCCAGACAAGCAAAATATGAAGGATTTCAGCAGCAGCAGACCTGCCCTGCAAGAAATGTTCAAAGAATTTCTTCAGGAGAAAAAAATGACATAGGTCAGAAACTTGGATCTATGTAAAGAAAAGAAGGGTACTGGGGAAAGATAAATGAAAGTAAAATAAAATCTTTAATTTTCTTATTTTTAATGAGTCTAAATATAGACTCATTTAAACTCAAATGAGTTTAAAATATAACTATTTAAAGTAATAATAGTAACAATGTATTGCGTGATTATAATATATGAATAAGTGACAGGAATGGCAGCAATGTCATAAAGGATGTGAGGGAAGAATTGAGAATACTCCATTGTAAGGTAACTGTACTATATGTGAAGTGGTATAGTGTTTTTTGGAGATGGTCTTAGATTAGCTAAAAATAATAACTAAAAAGAGTTAAAGATAATTATATGCCTAAGGTTATTAAAATATAATTCAATGAAAAATCGTAAAGAAGGAAAGTGAATTGTATAATCCATAAATGAAAAGGCTTATGTACACATCTATGTGTGGCGGGTAAGGAGCAGGGAAGGGTACCATAGTGAAGTATACTCAAGTAGTTGGAGATGTCTTGTCAAAGGGGATCAGGTATATCCTTTATTGCTCTTGAGAGTAGAAATGGTACCAATAATTAAGAGCTATAGAAAAATAAATTTAGATTAATTAAAAGATAAATTTTCCAGGCATCAGAGTTGTTCAGATATAGATTGGACTGCTTAGGAGGCAGTGATCTCCTCAACAGTAGAACTTTTCAAGCACAGGCTGGAAGATGACTGGAAATGCTACCGTGGAGTACATCCTGCATTGGAGCAGTGAAGGAGAAGGGTAGAAAAAAATGCCGTTTAAAATCACTTGGAACCTTACAATTCTATGGTTCTTCCTCTTGAGTACACTTCAGTGTTAGAATTCCCCCTCTTAAGAAAAATCCCATCTTGGATAAATCCTATGAAACTTGGAGTTTCTCATCACTAGTATAGTAATAATGGCAGTAAAGCAAATGAATTTTAAATATATTTTAATATATTTAGGGTTTGGATTCCTTGGCTGCAGGCAACTAAATATAACTGGTGACTGTGGGACATTTTAGGAAGAACATCAGAGGAATCACAGACTTGAATGAAGCCCAAAGAACCAGGTTGACCACAGGAGTCCTCAAGGGAGCTCCAGAAGGCTAGGAAATAAGAATCTTGACTGCAGCCACATAACAAAAAGAATGAAGCCAATTTTCCCCTGCTGTGATGAACATATTCCAGCTATTTATTCTTAGCCCTCTCAAGATACAAAGTCTCAGTTAAAGTGTTTGATTGGCTCTGCTTAGCCCATGGGCAGACACTGGTTGGGGGCGAGCAGGAAGGACAGCCTGGGCGCCAGGGCTTTGACTTCTACTGGGCAGCAGGCACTGGCTCACTCTTTCTCTCTCTATCCTGAGTCAGAGTCACTCAGGAAAATGAAAGCTACACCAGTAATTTTAACAGAGAGATTTTAATAGAGGCAATTCGAGGACTGAAAAATCAAATAAGAATGCTATAGAAATACAGAGGTGATAACTGCAGGAAGCATTTACTATCCCAGGGCTGCCAGAACAAAAGGAAGAAGGTAAGTTATCAGAATCCAGAAGTAGGAGAAACCTTGCCTTGCTGAAATCCAACTTCTAAGAAAGAAAGCAGAGTCCAGCTGCTGCTGGCCTGTTAAAAACTCAAAGGAACAGTCTGCAAATCTGTACTCAGACCTCTGAAGAGGGCGTGCTCTGCCAGGCTGTGGCTGGTACCCTTAAGCCTGGTTCTGGAAGTGCTGCTAGAAGCTGGACACTGGAACCAACTACTGCGAAAGGGGTGAAACACCATTACCAGGGCATGGAAGACAGGAACAGCAAGTAAACAGGAAGGAGCAAGTCCCTTCTCCTTCCTCCCACCTTCCAGTCTCCCTCTAGTAGCCCTCTAGAAACAGGAAGTCAGCTGACAAAGGAGAAACATTAATTTGCATAAGCCCAGCCCCAATATTACAAAGCCAAGCAGAGTGTAGTGGATGAGAGCTGAGAGACAACGGCTTAATCACCGGCACATCATTCTACCAAGACCAACACAATGATGGAAGTAATTGTGCAGAGGAAGTGGGGTTGCTGATAAAAAGCTGACTGGTTGCTGGGCTGTTCAAAGGAACATGGGAACTCCAGAAGACTAGGTTAGGTATCTCCTAAGGATTTAGTAGAGGATAGACACCACAGTGTCTAAAAAGCTGGCAAAAATACTTTGATTTTTGGATTTAAGAGCTTTGCTCAAAAGGAACAAAATTGGGTCATTTGTAGAGACATGGATGGACATACAGACTGTCACACAGAGTGAAATAAATCAGAAAGAAAAATACAAATATCGTATATTAATGCATATATGTGGAATCTAAAAAATGGTAAAGATGATCTTATTTGCAAAGTAGAAACAGAGACACAGATGTAGAGAACAAACGTATGGATACCAAGCGTGGGGGGGATGACTTGGGAGATGGGGATTGACATATATACACTATTGATACTATGTATAAAATAGATAACTAATGAGAACCTACTGTATAGCACAGGGAATTCTACTCAATGCTCTGTGGTGACCTAAATGGGAAGGGAATCCAAAAAAGAGGGGATATGTGTATATGTATAGCTGATCCACTTTGTTGTACAGTAGAAACTAACATAACATTGTAAAGCAACTATATTCCAATAAAAATTTTTTTTAAAAAAGAGCTTTGCTCAGTTATGGCTTTTGGGGTGAAGTTTAAAAATATATATATAATGCTTTACCCACTCAAGGTATAGCTCAAAGTATGTGAAACAGAGAGAGAGACTGAGAGAGGGCAAGCATACAGTTGCAGAATTAAATGCTAATAGGGATCATTCCTAAGTAACTAGTGATATAGTCATTGAAACTCTGTACTTAACAAAAATCTGCATTTGAAGCAGTTACATGCTGAAGTACCAAGAATTTTCTGCAATGAATGTTAAAGTTTCTGATAAAGGACACAGCAAATGCAGGGCAGACAGTGAAATGAGAGCTGGGGGGCACATGTAGATGTCAACAGACAAAGAGACAACCAAATCTAATGAGGACAGAGGTGTCCCTTCTACACCAGGCTGAGCATTCTACCGATCATCATGGGGAAAAATTCAAAGTTAGTATCAAAACCCCATAGTATATTATTGGCAGTTGTTAATAGTTGTGTAAATTAACTGTATAGCAGTGGCTCCCAAACTAGTGCTCGACAGATGTGGTTCTAGGAGGTGCATATAATTCTAAGAGGTACTCCACAAAAGAAAAAAAATATATGGGGAAAACTCTAATTTGAAAAGACATAGCACCCCAATGTTCACAGCAGCACTATTTATAATAGCCAAGACATGGAAGCAACCTAAATGTCCATCGACAGATAAATGGATAAAGAAGATGTGGTGTGTGTATATATGTATATATATATATGTATGTGTGTGTATGTATATATATATATATATATATATACACATATATATACATACACACACAATGGAATATTACTCAGCCATAAAAAAGAATGAAATAATGCCATTTGCAGCAACATGGATGAGATTGTCATACTAGAGATTATCATACTAAGTGAAGTAAGCCAGACAGAGAAAGACAAATGTCATATGATATCACTTAAAAGTGGAATCTAAAATATGATACAAATGAACTTAATCATAAAACAGAAACAGACTCACAGACATAGAAAACAAACTTACGGTTACCAAAGGGGAAAGAGGTATGGGGGAGGTATAAATTAAGAGTTTGGAATTAGCAGATACAAACTACTATATATAAAATAGATAACCAACGAGGACAAACTGTATAGCACAGGGAACTATATTCAATATCTTGTAATAAGTCATAATGGAAAAGAATATGAAAAAGAATATACATATGTGTGTGTATACATATATATATATATATATATATATATATATATATATATATATATATATCTGAATCACTTTGCTGTACACCAGAAGCTAACACAACATTGTAAATCAACTATAGTTCAATAAAAACATTTTGAAAAAAAAGTATTCTGTGGTTGGCTTAACATAGTAAAGGCCTGAGAGTCCTGACTAAAGAGGAATGCTTAACTTTAACCCAGTTTTCTTAGTTTATTTAAATGCTGGTTTCAATAAGCATCCCCCTAAATGAGTTTTTTCAGAACACAATTTGCAATACATTGCTGTATGTTATCTTTAAATAGCTTATAATTCCCCATTTCATAGAATAAATTTATTTTCTTTTTATCCTTTGTGGTCTTAATAAAGTCAAAATGTAAAACCCCTCTAGATGTCATTTCATTAAAATGTCTAGATCCAATGGGTGCAAACTATGACTTGCAGGCAAGACTGCGGGTGGCAAGGACAGGTTAAGGAAGCAACACTTCCCTCAGCGCTCTGCCAGGGCCCTAGGCCCTTCTGGGTGTGTCCCACCCACTTACCTGGAATAGTTCCCTGTGGTGAGACTCAACAGAATTGCTCCTAGGCAGCTCGACTTTCTTCTGGGTAGTCTGTACTATTCCTTATTTTCCCAAAATTCTAAAATGGGTCACCATCAGGGAAAAAAAATCTTAGGAAAACTTAAGGATTTATTAAAGCAGGATTTCTTATTCCCCACCCTAAATACAATTTGGCTAAAATCAATAACAGACTTCTAAGAAATTGAAATACCTATTGCTGTATTATGAAACCAAATAAACACACCTTTCACCAATGGCGTTTTTAACACATTCCAAGGTAATTTTACTTCCCTTGATTATTCCAGGGAAGAGGGGTCTGTCTCCACATCCACTTTGAAAGCAAACTATAGGATGACCCCAAGTTTCTAAGAGTTCCCAGATAGTGCTTTGCAAATGCATAAAATAGACAAGCTTGCTCTCTCCCTCCCTCCCTCTTTGCTTCCCTTTCTCTGTCTCATCCCCCACCACCACATTTCCCTCTCTTTCTCTCTCTCTCTCCTTCTCTCCTGAAACTTGAGGATTTATCGGTCTCTCAGAATTTTTCTCTTGGCTATTATCACTTTCTGTTAAACAGTTGGAAAGCAAACTTGCAATTTGGGTTAAAATGGAACGTGGCTCCATGGAACTGAACTACAGTGGACAACCTTTAGGAAATATTAAATGGCAGAATAACATTTCAGAAATTTTGAAAGCCCAAATTAGTTAAGAATGATAAATATAACTCTGCTTTTATGGAATGCAGGCAAGTTAAATTTCAAAAAGATATAAATTCTTTCCTTTTTGTAGGATTGTATTAAAATAAATGAATTCCAGTTCCATTTTTAAAATTTCCAGATGCTGCCTCAAGCTTCAGACGTCTTTGAAAAGTTGATCACCCTGTGTTTTCATGTCATGGGAGAAGTCCCAGGATGCGAGATTTTATATCAGAGATAATAAGGTTTCTGCTGTAAGATACTTGTAAATGGGAATTATCAAAATTAAAGTAACTAGCATTAATATACCAATTTATAGTTTATAAAGTATTTGCACTAATATTATATCACTTGATTATCCAAATAGTCCAGGAGGGAAATTAAGCAGGTAATATTATTATTATCTTCTCTGTTTTTCACTGGAGGACATACAGGCAGAGAGGTTACATGACTGGTCCAGAAACACACAGGAATGAGAGGCAGGGATGACCTAAATCCAGGACATCTAACTCCAGAGCCTGTGTTCTTTCTCATTCATTCGCTCTCCCACCTGATGGCCTGCTATGGTTCAGAGAGTCACAGCCAGCTGTTATCAGCAGCTCAGCAAGTAAAGTCTTAACTAGACACTTGGAAAAAGGAGCCACATCACTTTTAAGACTTAAGAACCATAAAATAGCATTTTTATACTGGGAAAGTTTTGTGAACATTTTATTATATTAAAAAAAATCTTAAAAGCATTAAAGATACTCCTTGCATAACAAGCTGCTATGTTAAACACATTCATTAAGTTAATTTATCTTTTAAAAAGGGCAAATGATACAAATTGTCTTAGTAAGTTGATTTTTATTATTTTTTACTTTATTTATTTATTTATTTATTTATGGCTGCGTTGGGTCTTTGCTGTTGCCCACGAGCTTTCTCTAGTTGCGTGGAGCGGGGGCTACTCTTCATTGCGGTGCACAGGCTTCTCATTGCAGTGGCTTCTCTTGTGGAGCACAGGCTCTAGGCGCCCAGGCTTCAGTAGTTGTGGCACGTGGGCTCAGTAGTTATGGCTCGTGGGCTCTAGAGTGCAGGCTCAGTAGCTGTGGTGCACGGGCTCAGTTGCTCTGCGGCATGTGGGATCTTCCCGGCCCAGGGCTCGAACCCGTGTCCCCTGCATTGGCAGGTGGATTCTTAACCACTGCGCCGCCAGGGAAGTCCCAATAAGTTGATTTTTAAAAACACTAATTTTAAATGATTTATATATACATAAATTTATCATATAATTTATATAAATAATTTGGGGAGTTCTGCGCTTTCCTCCTGCACTCTGCTACTGCTATCAACAGAGTGCTAGTTTCCATATCTGTTAAATTCTGGCTGTCAGCTAATGTTCAAAATTATGTATCAATCAATTATTTGCCATTTTCAACACTACTGATTTTAGGTTTTTAACAATCCTCAATGGGAGAGAGTCACCAAGCATGCAACAAAATGGGTCCAACAATCATAATCTATTAATTCTCTAAAGCTTATAGATATTATCTAATTTCTTTTTTATTGAGTTATACTTGACATACAATATTATATTAGTTTCAGGTATATGGCATAGTGATTCAATATTATTATACGTTATGAAATAATCACCACAAGTCCAGTTACCATCTGTCACCATTATAAATCTGTTACAATATCATTGACTGTATTCCCTATATTACAACCCTGTGACTTTATGTTATAGCTGGAAGTTTGTACCTCTTAATCCCCTTCACCTATTTCATTTGTCTCCCCACTCTGCTCCCCTCTGGCAACCGAGAGTTTGTTCTCTGTACCTATGAGTCTGTTTCTCTTTGATATTATCTAATTTCTATCAGTTACAAAACTCCAAGCTTGCATTGTTGGGAGAGAGAGAATAGATGGTTCTTTAATTATCTCTGCCTATTTAAGAACATGCAATTCATTCATTCATGCATTTGGCACATACTTATTATGCTGACTGTTAAAGATGCTAGTGAAAAGTGGAAGTTTTAAGTGATAAAAACAATGTAAATACGTGTTTACTGAGCATGTGTTATGTGTGCACTAAAAGCATGTACATAACCACATCTACAATGCATTAATACCTTATCTATGATTTTCCATTTCAATTTCTTTGAATTAGAAAATTAAGGGTATTTTCAAAGCAATCTGAGGGCAGAATCCCTTTAGAATTTTATCATTTATTTTTAGTCTTTTATAGTTTTCTTATGCCTAATTCAACAGCAATTTCTTTTTTTTTTTTTAATTTATTTATTTTTGGCTGTGTTGGGTCTTCGTTTCTGTGCGAGGGCTTTCTCTAGTTGCGGCGAGCGGGGGCCACTCTTCATCGCGGTGTGCGGGCCTCTCACTGTCGCGGCCTCTCTTGTTGCGGAGCACAGGCTCCAGACGCACAGGCTCAGCAGTTGTGGCTCACGGGCCCAGTTGCTCCGCGGCATGTGGGATCCTCCCAGACCAGGGCTTGAACCCGTGTCCCCTGCATTAGCAGGCGGATTCTCAACCACTGCGCCACCAGGGAAGCCCAACAGCAATTTCTTTTAGCAAACACCTTTATCAAGCCTTTTTAAAGCATTCAACTTGGTTTTAGCACTCCCATTTAATTGGTTGATACAATATTCAATTAAATAACATAATGACAATACCAATATGACTGGCATGTAGAAATTTCAGATAAACTCAGCTGACTCCAGAAAAACATGCAACTCACCCAAGGGGAGTAGACATACCCAGGAGTACCAGGGAGTAGCATGTTACCTACAGTTAGCTTTCAGTGTATCAGAAGCATCAGTGAGTATTATTTACTGTAAAGGTAATATCAAGCTTCCATTAATCCAGAGAGTCAGTTAAGTGGAGATTGGTCAACATAGCTTCTATTATAGTTGAACCTGAAAGTAAGTTTGCACTTTTTTTTTCCTGGAATAGTTTGTTTGTTTGTTTTTTAAATTGGGGTATAGTTGTTTTACAATGTTCTGTTACTTTCTACTGTACAGTGAAGTGAATCAGCTGTATGTATACATATATCCCCTCTTTTTTGGATTTCCTTCCCATTTAGGTCACCACAGAGTACTGAGTAGAGTTCTCTGTGCTATACAGCAGGTTCTCATTAGTTATCTATTTTATACATATTGGTGTATATACATCAATCTTAATCTTCCAATTCATCCCTCCCCCTCCTTCCCCCACCGTGTCCGCATGTCCGTTCTCTACATCTGTGTCCCTATTTCTGCCCTGCAAACAGGTTCATCTGTACCATTTTTCTAGATTCCACATATATGCGTTAATATACGATATTTGTTTTTCTCTTTCTGACTTACTTCACTCTGTATGACAGTCTCTAGGTCTATCCATGTCTACAATTAATCGCTAGCCAAGTATGTGATAGTAAATTCAGTGATATCTTGAAAATAGACTACCCATCTCAAAGGCAGATGCCTACATTCTCTCATTGAATGACATTTGCAGAAGGAGGTTGAAGGAAAAGAGATAGCACCATTGGAACATGCCATTGACAGTTTTGTAAGGTCTGTTTATTTGGTTGTTATTGCTTTCTTTTTAACCTTTCTATGAGAATTTAATGCTAGATGTTAATACCAAAAAATTGGGATCTGTATCAGTCAGGGTTCTCCAGAGATACAGAACCAATAGGATAGATAGAGAGATGATAGATGGGCAGATACATAGATAGATGATAGATAGATAATAGATAGACAGACATAGATGTTAGAGATAGAAATAGAGATAGAGAAATTTTAAGGAATTGGTCCATGTGATTGTGGGAGCTGGCAAATCCAGAATCTGTAAATTTTCAGGGCAAGCTGACATGCTGGGAACTTCAGACAGGCCTTCTGTGTTATAGTCTTGAGGCAGAAGGCAGAATTCCTTCTTTGGGAAACCTCCATTTTTGCTCTTAAGGCCTTCAACCGATTAGATGAGACCCACTCACATTATTGAGGGTAATCTCCTTTACTTAAAGTCAACTGATTTTAAATGTTAATCACATCTAGAAAATACCTTCACAGCAACATCTAGTATTTGACCAAACAACTGGACACCATAACCTAGCCAAGTTGACACAAAGAATTAACCATCACAGTATCCTATATGGCAGAGCACACGGGATGGTTTTAAAACAAAATTGGAATAATTAATTAAGACTTTTCAATCATTTCCATTATCCATATCACCAAAAAAAAGAAAAGAAAAAAGGTTTTCGGTCAAATTAGAGGCAAACATTTTCTAAACAATGTCTTTAATCCTATTTTGTGCCCCTGTGCTTTTTACCCAATTGGTCTACAGATGGAGGCAATTCGTGGTTTGATAATGCAAATGCTATACCTTTATTAAAACAAAAAGATGCCCTTGGAAATATGTGTCTCATCTTTGTTATGTCAGAGGAGGGTAGGATGCTTTCTCCACAATCATCTCAGAAGCTGTAGCAAACTAGAGGAGGCTCACCAAGCATCCAGTTTTCAAGTCTGAACCTCCCCATAGAAATGGGGACAGAAATTTAGAAACTTGGTACCTAGAGGAAAGGAAACAGCTGTCTCTAAGAAGGAAGGAGAGCTGTTATTGGGCATAGAAAAGTTCCTTCACCCAGACTTGAAAGAAATTAGCTCAAATTCCTCAAGAGAGAAGACTTTAATAAAACTTTAAAAGTTAGCTTATTTTTGGGAAATCTAAGAAAATAATTGTGACACAAGTAGGGAGAGCCCTCCCTCATTTTAGTGAATGTGACATCCATAGCTCTCTGATGTCTAATAAAGAATTTGGCTGGCCTTTGGCTCCTGAGTTCCTGGGAGGTAACTTCTAAATCCTTGGAATTTCCCAAGTGATAGGAATGTCTTTGTTATCCATGGTGAGCCCTTTGGACCATAACTGAATTTTGGGGGGCTCACCATGCCAGAAAGACCAGTCTTGTAAACACAATGAAACTCCAGTGGAAACTCTGGACATCTGAAGCTCAGGTGAGTTTCCTGATGGATGATACACATTGGTGTTCCAGGAGGGTGATGCATACTAAAGACACAGAAGCTTTATGCTTGGGACCATTCCAGACCTCATCATATGCATCTCTTCATTTGGCTGGTCTTGATTTGTATCCTTGGCGATAACATTGTATCATAACTATAGCACTTGCCTGAATTCTATGAGTCATTCTAGCAAATCATCAAACCTAAGATGGATAGTGGACACCCCCATATTCATAGTCAGTTGGTGAGAAGTACAGGTGGTCTGGAAAGCCCTCAAGCTTGTGGCTGGTGTCTGAAGTAAGGGCAATCTTGATGGAGAACACCCTTTCCCTGTGAAGTCTGCACTAACTCCAGGCAGTTAATGTCAGAATTACATTACACTCTCAAACAGAGAAGACCCAAGACACCGCCAGGGAAGCAAGGGAGCTGAAGGCACAGGCAAATTTTAGAAATTCAGGGATTTCATCTCACACCATATCAAATGTATGAAAATGTTCTCACATCCCCATATTAAATATCATTTTGCTTTGAAAAATCAAAAGGCTTTTCATAATTTTGTTTTTGAAACATTATCTATAAATAAAACATTTAATTTATTATTTGTTATACTTTCTCAGAAATCATGAATACTTGGGACATCTTGAGAAGTGAGAAAAATCTAACATACAAATTATTTTGACATGTAATAAAGTTGTTATGGATTCTAAATTTAGCCATTAATGAAGGATATAATGCTACATTTTATAGAACTTTCATTAAATTTGTTATTAGTTTCGGTTATGCAGTTTTCTTATTTTAAACAAATTAAATAATTAACAAATTAACAAATTTTTCAGTTTTCATAGGCTCTTTTTTTTTAATATCTTTATTGGCGTATAAATGCCTTACAATGTTGTGTTAGTGTCTGTTGTACAACAAAGTGAATCAGCTATACGTATACATATGTCCCCATATCCCCTCGCTCTTGAGCCTCCCTCCCATCCTCCCTATCCCACCCCTCTAGGTTGAGTTGATCATAGGCTCTTAAGTCCATGGTAAGTCCCACACTGTCTCCCAGGTGTCTAATGGAGAGAATGGTTCTGCTGGGCATCCCAGTGACTCTGTGTGGTGGGAACATGCAGTCAACATGAAGTCTATGTCTTCACCAGCTTGAGCCGCCATAACAAAACACCTCAGACTGGGTGGTTTAAACAACAGAAATTACCTTCTCATGGTTCTGGAGGCTGGAAATCCAAGATCAAGGTGTCAGCAGATTCTGTTCTTGATAAGAACCTTCTTCCTGGTTTACAGACAGCTGCGTTCTTGCTGTATCCTTGCATGGGGGGGATAGAGCAAGCACTGTCTCTCTTCCTCTTCTTCTAAAGACGCTAATCCTATTGGATTAGGACCCCACCCCACCTTTATGACTTCAGCTACCTCCTAAAGGCGCTATCTCCAAGGACAGTTACATGGGGGGTTAAGGCTTCAACATATGCATTTTGGTGGGACACAATTTAGTCCTTAAAAGTACAGGATAATCTTTTGGTTATTAATTTATATTTTGTCCTTTCCCTTTTTTCTCTTTCTTCATTTTAAGCAAATAGCCTTTGGGCACCTTCTCCTTTGAAGATTCTGTATTGCAGGACAGAGCAGAAACTGCTTAGAACACACCATCTCTCCTGGCTTTTGTTTTACAGAGTCTTTGTTCACAAGAACTATTTGAGATGATTGGGCTAGGAAAGAAGGGAGAAAGCAAATGGTTTCAACAGAATTAAGAGAGAGATTGCACAGGACAGGGAAGAGAGCAGAGATGATCAGATCCTACAGGATGGTGGCAAGATTTCAGAGGTGATGCCTATGAGGGCAGAGAAATATTCCTGGGTCCCCCTTGACCTGCTGACAGCCAAGATGCCTACCTTTGAAACAGTGAATGGGTCTGAACAATTACAATAGCAGTGGCAACAATGAAGGACTGAAGACTAGAGGTCCTCCTATTTCTCCAGGCACCAACCATATAAGCCTTCCAGCTTCTTGGTACCTCCATGAGAAGGAAGGGAGTGATGGAATTTTAATGTCCTACTAGCAGCAGGGCCGGAAAGAAACTTAGAAACTAGAGGTAATTTCGTCCATATAAAATTTAAAGTGATATTTCATACACACCAAAGTTTGCAGCATAAGCTGCTCTTTTTCTGAAGATAAATGGATCATCATTTTGTTGCCAATGTGATTGTTACTCAGGCCCTGGATGGCCTTCACCCTAGCTGTGTGGCCTGGTAAGGCCACACTTCAACTTAAGCACCATGTGTTCAATCATTCATTAAACAAGTATTTGTAAAGCACCTACTATGTGCAGAGCACCCTGTGCTTATGCTGGGGAAACATTAATGGGCACAATACCAGCCTGCAAGGCCTCTACCAGGACACCCAGACATTACATAAGAAATTACAGTAAAATGTGATACAGTTAGTGTCGATGCAGGAAGTCCAAGTGTTATGAGTATACAAGGAGACCTGGCACAGCAGCCACAGAGGGTCCCCCACAGGAGGTGGCTAAGATAAAAGGAATGAACAAGAAGTAGCCAGGCAACAAGGAGGAGGGAAAACTAGTTTAGAAAAGGGGAAAGAATTCTATTTACCAAGTCTTGAAGCACCAGTCACCGAAGCCCTTTTGGGTGATCAAATTCAACAATGTGCTCCGCGTAGGCATCCTCTCCACAGTATACTGACACACTGTGGCCCAAAATTTCCTGCAAAAATTTGTTCCCTATCTGACTCACAGGTATGATATTCACCACTTCACATTTGAGGATTTAAACTAGAAAAGGTAATGGTGGTTCTTGGATGCAGTGACAATGGATGACAAATAAGCAAAAGCTGACAGCCTGACATGAGGGCTATTACGTGGACACAGAATAATATTGACACAAAGAACAATAATAAGTCCCAATAATGATACCAAGGAAGTAAAAATACCCCTTAGAAAATGTTCTCTTAAAAATAATTGAAATGTAAAAGCTTGGGTTCCACAGTAGCCTAGAAAATTCACATATGTAAAATACCTCACCCCTAATAATGCCAAATAATATAGTCATTTTTATACATAGCAATAAAAAAATATGGAAAAGGAGAAAGGGGAATTTGGGAGAATGGCTTTCATCAAAATAAATGAACTTACGAAAGTCGGTGGGTAGGCAGCCTTCTTGGTTCCCAGCTGCATCTCACAGTCAAATCCCAAAGATTCTAAAGGGAGAAAAGGCAATGCAGCTCTTCCCTTTTAATTCAGGCCATGGTCAGACTTCAGCCCATGTGGTTCTGGTCTGACTTTTCTAATGAGTTTATCCTGAAGAGAGAAAATCATTTTGATCTACATTTAGTAAACTTTTCTCTTTAATCAGTGTGGCTGGTTTTATTACATGGTTTGAATTTTGCTGATCTGTCACCCCAGCTACTATCACACTGTAAAAAAGAAAAATTTTTTTAATGGATATAAATTACTAGCTTTCCTGACTCTGAGCTGATTTTATGCTTTTTCACTTCGCTAATTCCTGTTAACTTAAGTTTATGAGTTTATCTTATACATTTTCACCACTTAACTCTTCTTATTGAAAGTTAAACTTTGGGCTTGTCAAAAGGAATATAATCATAAGCTGGTACTCAACGCCAAAAGCAAGCAGCATTATGAAACTGTACTCTTACATGCTGGCTTTACATGTTTGTAATCTTGAACTCTAGCTATTAAAATATGTGTAATGCGGTAGTACCTCACCCTCTGACATATGGTGAAGTACAAATCCCAGATTCCCAATTAATACAGAAAGGGAGGGAGAGAAACGAAAACAAGAGCCATCCTTCATTTTAAATGCTTCTGTAGCTATCAATGTGCATGACTTTATCAAAAAATAAAATAAAAAGACTCAGGCACATTGAATCACATTTCCAGGCAGTTTGTCCCTTACACTGCAGGCTAAAACCTGACTAATAGTTATTAAACCAGTTTCTTGTTAAGACTTGGCCATTTCACAATATAAAGGTCATAGTGCAGTTACTCAAAACAAGTGCCCAGTTCCCCTTGTTGAATAAGCTGTTGCCTGGCATTCACAGCTCTGCTGGGATTTTTTTGTTGCTGTTAATTGGAGTATAGTTGATTTACAATGTCGTGTTAGTTTCAGGTGTACAGCAAGGTGAATCAGTTATACATATACATATATCCAGTCTTTTTTAGATTCTTTTCCCATATAGGTCATTAGAGAGTATTGAGCAGAGTTCGCTGTGCTATACAGAGGGACCTCTTTCAGGATTTTTTTGAATTTCAATCATCCTAATAGCATTTCTTCCACCTGTCTTTGCATATCTTTAGCTCATCCTTTCCTATCAAACTTCCAAAGTCAAGCCAAGTTTACCTATAAAGCCTGTGGTAGTAAAGAAGACAATTATTGATTATATGCTTGCCTTCTCCAACTTCCTGACTTGAGGCTCCACTGTTCTGTATTTTCTACAGCATCCTATCTACCCTTCTCAGTAACTGCAGTGGAAAGAGAAAAAGGGCACCTTTCTTCAAATGGATACAGCAAAGTCATGGAAAGGCTCCCATTGGTCAGATGTGGGTCTCTGTCTCTGTACTGTGGCCAGAAGGATGAATGGCTTTGGTGGGCAAGTCCATACATGTCCTGATCTAGAGAAACCCAAAATGTGTGGAGTAAAAGCATGCTGTTACCCAAAAGGAAAATCTGTGGGCTGGTTTCAGAAGAGGAAATATATGCTGGGCCAGCAAACACAAATTTATCTACTATATCTCCTAAGCAAATTTTTTTCTTCCAAGATGCAATTAAAATTTCATTTGATTTAATATATCTCTTGAAACCACATGTTAATATTTATGTATTTAAGGTCACATAAATAAATAAGAAAAAGATAAATAATCTAACAGAAAAATGGGCAAAATATACAAAAATACAGTTTACAGTGAAAAAAGACAAACACCCAGTAAATATAGGACAAGCTGTTTGGCCTCACTTGTAATAAAATCTAAACAAGGAAGAGATAATGTTCTTCACTTATCAGAAATATAAATCACACAATGCCATTTTTTAATCTTGAAAATGCTTATAGTTGAAGGATACCCAGTACCTGCAACTGGGCATAGGAAACTGCCTTTAGCAGAAGTGTTAAATTGGTGTAAATTGGTAGAGAAGGATCTATCAAATAACTGTCAAAACCAAAATGCCTGATTCAGCAAGCCCTTTGCTAGGAATTTATCTTATTGATACATTTCGCAAAAATTCTCCAAGACATACAAACAGGATAGCCACTGAAGCATAATTAAACTGCAAACAAACTAACTAACTACAACTGAAAACTACCCAGTGTCCATCAATAGATAACAGGATAACTAAACTATGATACATCTATAGGACAGACTATGAGGAGGGCATGAAAGAGAACTAAATAGATCTGCTGGTGGAAAAGCTCCCAGATATAGAAGTGGAGAAAAACAAGGGCAGAACAGTGCACTTTGTATAATAGCTTATGTGTGAAAAGGGAAAAGTTTGATGCATATATGTGGGAATGTGCATATTTTTCTGGAAATAATCAAATGGTAATAGGAATTACCCTGCAAAAAGGGAACAGGTTCCAACTTTCTATTTTATACACTTCTCTCCTAAGGATACCAAATCTACTAATGATACACATCTACTAAATCTGATGTTTCTAACCTTTTAAATGTGTTATTTTGTTATTTAAAATATCAAGAGGGGTTATCTGAGTGGAAAGAATACAAATCATTTTTATCTTTTCTTCTTTGTAATTTTCTGATGTGTAAAAAGACTAATGGTGTTATATATATAATAATTTACTTAAAAGAAGAATAACTGATGGTGTATTGGTATAACTCGGTGGTATATAAGAAAATAAAATGTAATAAAACAACATAATAATTGGGAGTTTAGGGACTTCCCTGGTGGCACACTGGTTAAGAATCTACCTGCTAATGCAGGGGACACGGGTTCGAGCCCTAGGCCAAGAAGATCCCACGTGCCGCAGAGCAACTAAGCCTGTGCGCCACAACTACTGAGCCTGTGCTCTAGAGCCCACAAGCCACAACTACTGAGCCCACATGCCGCAACTACTGAAGCCCGAGTGCCTAGAGCCTGTGCTCCGCAACGAGAGGCCACCGCAGTGAGAGGCCCGTGCACCACAACGTAGAGTAGCACCCGCTCGCCGCAGCTAGAGAAAGCCCATGCTCAGCAATGAGGACCCGTCGCAACCAAAGATGAATAAATAAATAAATAAATAAATGGGAGTTTATTATATAATAGGCAATATACTAAGTACTTCATATACATATGTAAAATTTCATTTAATCCACAGAATGACATTATGAGATGAGTACTTTTATTATCCTCATTTTACAAATGAGAAAAACGAGGCTTAGAGATGCTTAAGTAACTTGCCTAAGGTTCCTCATGGAGGGACAGAGCAAGATTTAAACCCAGCCACTCTGATTCTAGATCCAGTATACTACCAATGGGTAATATTTTGTTTAATTAATTAATTAATTTATTATTTATTTTTGGCTGCATTGGGTCTTCGTTGCTGCGCGCGGGCTTTCTCCAGTTGCGGCGAGCGGGGGCTACTCTTTGCTGCCATGCGCGGGTTTCTCATTGCGGTGGCTTCTCTTGTTGTGGAGCACAGGCTCTAGAGCGCAGGCTCAGTATTTGTGGTGCACGGTCTTAGCTGCTCCGCGGCATGTGGGATCTTCCCGGCCCAGGGCTTGAACCTGTGTCCCTTGCATTGGCAGGCAGATTCTTAACCACTGCGCCACCAGGGAAGCCCCAACGGGTAATTTATACTGAAAATGTAAATATTGCCATAGAAACTGTCATTCCATGAGGCCAGATTATGGAAGAATGTATATTGCCCTATATGCTACTGAGTTTTTAACTTCTAATTCCTCTTTCAAGTTCCCTGCCCTAAACTGAATTTATAGAATTGAGATGACAATAAATCCTGCCTTCCCCAGGATGGAGAAAATCAAATGAGAAGATTAAATACATAACATCCTTTAAAAATCGTGACTGACCCCTCACCTCTAAGGTATTGTTCGTGTACAATAAGCCCCCCGAAGGACTGCAGGCTGACAGATGAGTGACCGTGCACTTCTGAACTGGGGGAGGGACTTCCAAACTGGGGAACAAGCCTGCTTGCTTTTAGCAGCCTTCACCTGGGAATCGCGCTGGGTTTCAGCTCCTTGAGCCCAGACTATGAGGTAATGGTCTGACCCTCATTTTGAAGCACATAAAATCCAAGGAGGTTAACTAATTTCCCTAAGGTCACACGGAAGCCGCTGGTGAGGTTGGAACTGAAACAGAAGTTTCTTAATTCCCAGCCACTACGATGCTCCCGAGATAAGCTCTTGTTGAAGAAATTACACAGTGACACAAGTACACTTTACAATCCCCTGAGAAGAGTCCCCAGAAGCAAAATATTTCATTTTAAATTGGAAAAATCTGACTTACAAAAGACTGATGTCTTCTCCAGCCAGCAAATTATGCATCTCAAAGAATCTCTCAGTAAAGTCCCCTAAACACTCTACATAGCACACCTCAGCTCTAGCAACTAACCTGAAAGACTAGTAAAGAACAGACAGTACTGCTCTCTGGCCGGCAAATGTGTAAGGGCTCGTGTAGGAGAAATTGTTTCCCTGAAAGCATCGATTTGGTACGTGAGTGTAAATGACTAATATTTTTTTTTCCAACAAAAAACAAATATTTATTGAGTGCCTATTATGTGCCAGGCACTGTTCTGCGTGGAGCTGTATGACATGGTGAGTGTCATGGAGCCCCATGACACTCACTGATGGGAAATGAACCTAAGGGTCGAGCCTATGGAAGTCTGCTCCAGGTCAGCTGCTTTTCCTAAGGGTCACTAACCTCAGATCCCTAAATAAGGAGACCACTTTACAAGTCATTAAAATAATTACTGTGATGGGAAACAATGCAAAGTAGTTTAGCACAGGTCCACCTTAGAAAATCTGCATCGAGCAAATATGATCCCGGCTGCAAAAACGACTTCTGCAGGGTAAACTTTTGCAGACATATAGGTGGAGGAGGGAGGGAAGAAACTGATCCACAGCCATGTGGTTACTCTCTGGGAAGAGAGTAGGCAGGGAGACTCCATCCCTTTCCCATCCCTAACCCCACCCCTTCCAAAATACCAGACAGAACTACGAGGCTCTTCTCCCCCAGTGTAAAAAGTAAGTCCCAGGCTACACTAGCTGGGAGTGAGATTGAAGGGCACTGGTCATTCAAACGTAAGCCAAACATGGCCAGACAGCCTGCCCTGCTCTCACCCAGGACCATGTTTGCAAAAGGAAAATACCCACCTCACTCCAACAGCATACAAAGTTCTGTGGATTTTTCCCTAAGGTTGTGGAGAAACAGAAGACGTGATTACCTCCCACTTAGTTCTTTAAACATCTATTTCATTCCCCAAATTTCCACTTTCTACAACAATTGCTACAACTCTTCCCCTAAAAAAGGCCTCCAGCCAAGCTCTTTCACACCTCTGGGCTCTTTCTCAGCTGCTTTTCCTGCCTTGATTCTTCCTATTTGCATCCCCATCCTCTTGCCTCACAGGACTTTCCCATATCCCTGGGATCCGGTCAATCAGCCAGCAGAGACAGAGGCCAAGACAGGGAGAGCCAAGGGGAGGAGAGGTGACCAGAGTCCAAATCAGTGAGGAGGGCAGACCGTCCTGAACTAGGCGGGCTTGAAGCTGAAGCAGGACTCACCCTGCTAACCCATCAGGATGGACACCTACCCACAGAGCTAGTGTTTATGCCTCCCGCCCCACAGTTCCCTGGAATGGAAATAGTAATAGCATAATGAAATGGAAATAGTAATTGTATCAACTAAATCAGTCACAATGAGTAAAGTGCTTAGCACAGAGCCTAGTGTTTAGTAAGTGCTCAGTTAATGCCTGCTCCTATCATTATTCTCCGATGCCCAGACCCCCTCCCTTCCTGTATCAAAGGCTAATGTAGTTGAAGGAAGGAAAATGCTGAAAAGCATTACTCTCCTGTAATGCAGTGGTTCTCACACTGTGGCTAAGAACTAATTTTATTTTTAATTTCCCATCTGTCCTGGTTCTACTGCCTGTGTCTAGAATGCATCTCATACCACATGCAACTCATTAGGTGAATCTGACAACGAGTGAACAAGTTAAACCCTATTCACCGAGATGAGTTCACCAAACTTGAGTTCATCCAGCTTGGATGGCAGAGCCATGTCATATTGTTAAAAATGTTTCTAAACACTTGGTCTCAATTTCTGTCATGGACCAGTAAAGAAAGCATTCTCAGACCCCATTTTGAGTCATGGTGGGCAGTGACTGGCTAGAGCTCTTAAGCAGAGTTCCACCAGGCTGGATTACTCTGAGTTCCAGAAATCTTTGAAAATGTACTTACCCTTAGAGACAACTAATACAACTCTACCCATTTCTTCAAGGAACCAGAGGTGTGCTTACCAACCGAAATTCCATGACCCTGTCTCCAACCCAGGCCTTTGGCTAAACAGTCTGTGAAGTGGTTAAAGTCCCCATGGCCCCCATGCTTCTTCTGGTGCCTAATACCTGTATCTCCCTACACTTTCCCCCAGCCCAACCTAGCAAAGAAATGCACTGAAGCAAAGAACAACCCACTCTCACAAGAAAGCCATTTGATAAACTAAGTCATGCTATTATATTAGGAACTTGATAGGGAAAGGGAAGGAGGCAGCTAAAAAAGGGATATGAATTGTAAAATAGTAGTAAAAGAAGAAGAATGCTTAACATAAAGAAACATTAGACAGACAGTTGAAAGTATTGGTGAGAAAGTGAAGAAATTGGAACCCTTTTGCTAGTGCAAATGTAAAATGGTGTAGCTCTCTGGAAAACAGTCTGGCATTTCTTCAAAATGTTAGACACAGAGTTACCCAGGAATTCTGTTTTTAAGTATCTACCCAAGAGAAATAAAACTACATGTCCACACAGAAAAAAACCTGTACATAAATGTTTAAAGCAGCATTACAAAGAGCCAAAAAGTAGAAACAACCCAACTGTCCATTCACTGATGAATAAGAAAATAAAATGTGCTATAATCACACAATGGAATATTATTCAACAATAAAAAGAAATGAGGTCCTGATACATGTGACAAAATGGATAAAACTTGAAAACATGCTAAGTGAAAAAAGACAGTCACAAAAGGCCACATATTGTATTATCCCATTTATATGAAACGTCCAACACAGGCAAATCTATAGAGATGGAAAGTAGCTTCGTGCTTGCCTATGGCTTGGGGTAGAAAGGAATGAGGAGGGACTGCTAAGGGTATGGGCTTTTTTCCTTAAGGGAACAAAAAAGATCTAAAATTAGATTGTGATGGTGGTTGCATAATCCTGTGACTATAGTAAAAAACATTGAATTGTACACTTTAAATGGATGAATTATATGCTTGTTAATTATATCTCAAGAAAGCTTTTCAAACAACTAAAAATGTTAGCATTGAGAAAAATCTAGTAATGATGAGATTTCATACTTCAGTTGGGGGACAGGTTTGGGAGAATGATGAAGATACTTCCAGAAGCTTAACACCATGTAGGGATAACCCTTATGTAGAATACCTGTCAATAAAATTTTTAAATTGCATAAACAGAAAGATTGGAGTACCTTCCCTTACATTGTGAAGACTGTTTTGTGAAAGTTTTTTTTTTTTTCTCAAACCAACTCTTCTTTATTTAAAATGCTTTCCTTTTTTTTTTTTTCCATCGTATAATGGAAAAGCATGTCTCCAAAACAGATAGGAAAGTGCTCTATACACCTGACCCTAATGTATCCACACGTGCTGACTCATGTTAACATGAAAATCTAGCTCTTGAAAGTGTTGAACATCACTAATCATTAGAGAAATGCAAATCAAAACTACAATGAGGTATCACCTCACACTAGTCAGAAAGGCCATCATCAAAAAATCTACAAACAATAAATGCTGGAGAGGGTGTGGAGAAAAGGGAACCCTCTTGCACTGTTGGTGGGAATGTAAATTGATACAGCCACTATGGAGAACAGTATGGAGGTTCCTCAAAAAACTAAAACTAGAACTACCATACGACCCAGCAATCCCACTACTGGGCATGTACCCTGAGAAAACCATAATTCAAAAAGAGTCATGTACCACAATGTTCATTGCAGCTCTATATACAATAGCCAGGACATGCAAGCAACCTAAGTGTCCATCGACAGATGAATGGATAAAGAAGATGTGGCACATATATACAATGGAATATTACTCAGCCATAAAAAGAAACGAAATTGAGTTATTTGTAGTGAGGTGGATGGACCTAGAGTCTATCATACAGAGTGAAGTAAGTCAGAAAGAGAAAAACAAATACCGTATGCTAACACATATATATGGAATCTAAAAAAAAAAAAAAAAAAAAAATGGTTCTGATGAACCTACGGGCAGGACAGGAATAGAGACACAGACGTAGAGAATGGACTTGAGGAGATGGGGAGGGCGAAGGGTAAGCTGGGATGAAGTGAGAGAGTAGCATTGACATACATACACTACCAAATGTAAAATAGATAGCTAGCGGGAAGCAGCCGCATAGCACAGGGAGATCAGCTCCGTGCTCTGTGACCACCTAGAGGGGTGGGAGGGAGACGCAAGAGGGAGGGGATATGGGGGTATATGTATACGTATAGCTGATTCACTTTGTAATACAACAGAAACTAACACAACATTGTAAAGCAATTATACTCCAATAAAGATGTTTAAAAATTTCTTTTTAATTAAAAAAAGAAAGTGTTGAAGATGCATTGTTTCTAGCAGACCCGGGGTTGCCTTCTCTTCCCTTCCAGAAGTTGCTAATGAGCTATAGGCCACAGGGGCTGGACACTGGGAGGTCCTACCGGAAGAAAACCTCCCATGATGCTCCAGAGACTCCTGTATCAGAGCCAGGGCAGGGCTGTCTATTTACTCCTTTCAGAGACAACTTGTTCTGACAGTTGGGTTTATAAGTCTAGGTCCATTTAACCTGCCAAGAGAGATGCTGGAGGGAGCGTTCATTTGGGATTCATTTTGGGGTGGCCTTTTAAGTATCTACCCTGGCAAAGAGAGGTTCTGCTGGAGGATTTGTGTTTGCTTTTTCATGGCATTCCTCTCCCTTCCAAAACTCACTTCTCTCGTCTTCTATCTATATAGTGTCCTCAAACAAATGACAAACTTCAGGTACACATAACTGCTTTGCTATTTACAGATCATTTGCAATGTATATACGATGAGCTCAAGAGTATTCTTGTGTAAAGTGCTAACAAATATTTGTTCTGCTGAGGAGAGACCCAGCCCTCCTGGCCAAGAACTGCCTCCGTGAGGCCCTGAGGGCTCTGACTCTGTGCTCCCCTCACACTTTGGCAGCTGAGACAGCTGACCTCCTAACTCAGTGAAATCGAAAAACTACTTAGTCACAAATGGATATTTAAACCAGTTCATTCCTTGGCTTCTTTCGGAGTCTGTGCTTCTAAAACAGAACTTAGTTTAGGAATAAAACTGTGCTTTCCTTCATGTGCTTGCTGGGTCAGAGCGGCCCATACCTGAAGCTGTCCTAAAGTAGTAGTGACCACTGTTTGCTGAGCCCTCCAGATCCTCTCCTGAACCCACGGTGCTGAAGGCATCCTGGGGTCAAGGTTCGACTAAAAGCCACAGTGAAATCTCCCAAGGAAAGGAAATGACAGGGGTAAGTTCCTGAATGACATCAGTCTGGGGAAGAGCTTCTCCACAAGTGAAATACCAAAGTATGCTCCTTTGGTATGGGGCTGGGGAGGGAGGGTTGGTTCCAAATCCTTGGATGCTCAAGTCCCTTATGTAAAATGTCAAGGTACAGTCTGCCCTCCCTCCATATCCGTGAGTGTGGAACCCACGGGTCAGGGCGGCTGACTGTATCACAACCTTTGTGGCCTCCCATTGCTCATGGGCTGTGCTCTAGGTGCTGTGACGCACCCCCAATCACTCTATCTCACTCATCTCTCCCTGGCTCTCTAAGACCCAGCCGCACTCCCTACACACCTTCCCAGAACAAGGTCTGAGCTGCCTTCAGCCTGCACCTCGTTTTGCCTCTTCTCTCTGCTTAGATAATACCATGCCATCCTTCAGATCTTGGACCAAGAGTCAATTCCTCAGGAATTGTTATAATTTTGCAGCTGTCTATTTGATTGTCTCTCTCCCGTGACAAAATTGTAAGCCCCTGAGGGCAAGGGCTGGAAATATTTTCTCTCCCCATCTTGCCTTCAACAGTGTCTGGGGCATACTAGACATGTAATACGCATTAAATGAACGAATAAATGAAACTAAGACTCAACTCAGGTCGGTCACTTCTAAAACATGTTTTCTTAAATGGACATTTGCTGGAAAGAGAAAGCCCAGTCACAGAAAGAGTTAGGGGAAGGTCACTCAAGGTGAAGGGGTTACCCAGTCCAGAGAACCGCATGTTTGACGAAGAGAAAGGCAGTCAGTGAGCAAGGGGGTGTGACTGAAGGCCACAGGGACTGCAGGCTCCGCTACTTACTAGCTGTGTGACCTCAGCCTCTCAAAGCCTCATCTAAAAATGAGCAGAACACCTACTTTATAGCATTGTTATAAAAATTATATAAAATAATCCATGAAAGTACTTAGCCTGGCACCTAGTAAAAAGTAACTAAAACTAATGTCTTGCAGGATCTGAGACCTTCAAAATATACAGACCTTTATCTAAGAGAGATTTTCTTTCTCTTTCTCCCCTTCCCCTGCCCCCTCTCTTCTCCCCCCACCCTTTACTCCACCCCCTTCCGCTCTTTCTATCTCTCTTCTGTCACTCTCTCCGTGTCATCATCTCCCAACCTACTGGAGTATATTTGCAGATTCACTGGTTGTGACCTAGACATTGCCCGCATTCCCACTCCACCACATCCCCCATCACACGCACACAGGCACACACACACACACACACACACACACACACAGAGATATACTCTGTGGCAATGTAATCCCTATAAATTCCGGGTTCCTGTGCTGTTTAGCTGATCACTGCTTTAAAATAAATCTAAAAGACAGAAAGAAACACACTAAATCCTCATTTAACTTTGCCGAGGTGTTTTTAACTTTTATCTTCAAATATCTGGGACTTCAAAGTTTCTCTGTACATGCAGTTTAGGAAAAAAGGCAAACTAACAGAGAAAGCATCAATAAGAGAAACAGTTTATTTGGCAATGGTGCAGAAATATGCTGCCTGAGGCTACTACTCATGAAAATACATCAAAAAGAGAGCCCAGAAAAGCCTTCAACTATCAGGTAAAAGGATATAAAAGTCCTGCCTTTTCACATTTGTAAATATTCAGGGAAAATTTTTTTAACTTAAATATGGCAGAGACATCCTAGTCTGTACACGTTTGGGGGGCATACCAGCAGCACGCTCGTCATTTCTAAGGATTGATTGTCAATATTCCATATCAGTTTTCTTCAGTTAAATAGCTAGTGGCAGCAGAAAACTTCACTTTAAAGCTCATGGGTTTTCCTATTTGTTGCTCTAGGAGCCCATAAACATATGTATCTTTGGAAAACTATCATGTGTTTTCAACTTCCTGAAGAATTCTTGTAAAATATAACTGAACCACATTACCCTTTGTCCTGAGCTTTTATTCCACTAATGGACAAATTGGGAGGAGGCTGAGAACAAATGTGCTATTAATTACCCAGATGGCTTTTTAATAGAACCTTGGATTATTCTTCAGCCACTCAACATTGTCCAGAAATTTCTTAATAATGCTGGTGTGCGAGGCATTCCTTCCAGGAGAATAAAGATCTCATTGACTGGCAGGCTCAGTTATGTCAGGTTACTTTAGGAGATGGTGGACAAAAGGTGGGTATTGTATAGACCAGAGAGAATGACAGACCATATCTGAGCTGCCCAGTCTCCCCAGCAATGACAGATTTTCTAATTCACTGCAGATTCTCACAAAACTGGGTGGTCAGCTTTGGAGAGAACCAACAGTGGGTCTATTGATTCTGGGTGGGAGTAACATAATTCTGAATTAACCTGAATTGATTCAATACAACAGAGAGCCTCGGTATCGGATTAAAATTAGGATTAATACCTTAAATGTTAGGTCAGAATGTTAAGTCCCAGTGCTGAAAGACCTACATGAAGAAGTTAAGTCAAAGCTCACACGGGCAGGTATTTTACCCAGAAGATAATTTGTGCTTTAGGACCCTAGAAATACATCACTCAAAATCCACTGGCACAGATGAAGCCTTTTATGATACTGTGTGTTCTGTTATGGGTTTTTTCCTGCTTTGGTTATAAACAGTCATTTTGAATGTGTGCCTCTTAAGTTCATCATCTATATATATATATATATATGATGAATAAGAGAGAGAGAGAGAAGCTTTCATCTGACACAGCAATGACTGAGAGACAGCCTGGCTCACTTTTTCTTCCTGCTTTTGTAAAATTATCTCGCCAGGGGCAAAATCTGCTTGGGGCTTTCCAAGTAGACAGCAATTAACTTTCAGTGTGCTCTTTTGCAGACACATGCTCCTGTTGCTAAATCGTGAAGGATGCAAACTACCATTTTGAATATGTTTTCCCAACCATGAAATGAAGGTATTTATATTTAGGAAAATAAGAATAAATCTAAATACCTCACAGTTTCCTGGAGTAATTATTTTTTTTCTTTTTTTTTTTTTTAACCAAGACCGATTGAATTTATTTTTAATAAGAATTGTATATACTTAAGGTTTACAATATGACGATTTGATATACATATACATAGTGAAATGATTACTACAGTCAAGCCAATTAACGTATCATCTCCTCACATAGTTACCTTTTGTGTGTGTGCGTGATAAGAGCACCTAAACTCTACTCTCTTAGCAAATTTCCAGTATTCAATACAGTATTATTAACTATAGTCATCATGCTGTACATTAGATCTCCTGGAGTAATGATTTTAACAAAAGTTTTAAACCCTCTTGATTTTCAAACCATATTAAAAAATATCCAAGTAGCTATGTTTACAGAAAAGAATATGAGCATTTGTTGCAAAATACAAGTCCTAGTGCAACAAATAGTTCCCAAATGAGCTGAGGTAACACTAAAGTATCTGAAAGCAATAAAACTAAATGTGAGGTTTTGCTGAAGAATGTTAAATATTTTCTTAAATATTTAACATCACTTGGATACCTTCCTCTCACTGTATAATTTGTCTTGACTAAAAGAATGACGAGATAAAGGATTGAAATGACCTTTAACAGTTATCTAACACATTTAAGAGTACTTCTTTCATTTAAAAAAATGAGATGCTTATACTTAAATCTTGATAATTTATAAAATACACCTCTTAGTCTGGCTCTTTCTTTTGACCTTCGTCTATTCTCTTTGTCATGTGATCACCCTAAAATGCAATCAATAAGGGAATTTTTAATAAATTTGAGACGACTTCGTCACATTGTCATTTAAAAGCATCACTTGTTAGCAGTCATAATGGTGAGTACATTCTGCCTTCACCTAGGCAGGATATATGTTCAGGTCTTCAGATGGACCTGATCTTAAGTAACTTCTGATTTATAGTTTCAGTTTGGGGTTTACCTGCCAGGGGCTCTTTGCCAAGTCTTACTAACTGAAAAAGAGTTTCCGTTTCGATCCGAGTTTGTTTTCTCAGTGCTGCCTCCGGCCCCTATTTCTGACACCTGCACACTGACCCCTAGTGGTGGAAACTAGACCCTACACAATCTCTTGAGCTTCAAATTATACCCCTTTCCGCTTTCAGCTGAAGTTCTCAACTTCCCTTTCTGAACCACTCTGTATTAAAACCCATCTGTCTTGTATACCATTCTCAGAGTCCTGCTGGGTAATTCAGTTAACTAATTTAACATAAGTTGTGAATGTGAATTTCCATTTCCTCCCCCAGTGTTGCAACGTTTTACATCAAAGGAGTGTGTCATACGTACCTGGACAGAGGAAAAACTTTTGAGAAGGGGACCTTCGCAGGCAGATCACGTCACCAAGGTCTTCCATCCAACATACTCCTAAGATGGGCCTGAACTAATGACACTTCCTAGAGTCATATAATAAGAAAAAGAGCTTTAGAATCAGGCTTCAGTTTAATCCTGAATTCTTGGTTTACTAGCACTGTGGTCAGAGAAGTAACTTCTCGTCCTGAGTTCTCAGTTTGCCTATTTGTAAAACGAGGACAATGATATTTTCCTCTGAAGGACTGTTGTAGGGACTATAGATGCAAAGCACCTGGAATATAAGTTCTCAAATAAATGTTTGATGTTATTCTTTCCAATGGAGAGATGGGGTCACCTATTTATGATGATCTTTTTTTTTTCAAAAACTAAGTACTCAGGACATGAAAAGTGTAAATGACATAGGACAGAAGGACAAAAATATTTGAGGTAAAGATTTTCCCCCCCAAAATCTGAGTCTTAGAGGTAAGATGTCTGTAGTGTCTGCTACACTCTTGGAAAAGTGTTACTTGGAGTTGGAGGATGCCTTACACAGGATAGAACTAGAGCACAAAGTACAAAATGGCATGTCTGTTTTTCAGTTGTAGTAAGTCTGAGGGCTGCTGAGTGTAGCTTCCAAAAGAAGGCTAGTTAACACCAAATCAGATTTCTAAATAAGCCCAGAGAACAGGCAACTCTGACAAATGCACAAGTGTTCAGGAGATGTTTGTTTACACAGACATCCTCTAACACTGTAAATAAGATAATAAGAATGCACACTCCTTTGCAGCAGTCATAAAAGCTAGAATGGAGTTAGGTAGTGTCTAGACGCCTTTGATCAAAAAGCAGGGATTAGTGGTTGCTGAATTTACTAACACAATTTTCTTTCCTTTTCTCCAATTATTTCTATTTCCAGCCTTCACTTTTAGGATTTAGTTACAGCATCTTGCACTGCTTAGTCAGCAGACATGTGCCATTTGGGGGATGCCATGATTCCCCTTTTTCAAAATTAAATTTTGAAGCCAGAAGTGTCAAGTTTCATTTCTCATGTAATTCCATGAGACTTTACTCAGCATTATAAGACCAAGGCAGTACCCAGTGGTTGTCATTTTTCCAGGCGTCAAGCGTACACTGAGTCATGCCCAAGGTCTTGCTATAAATTATTTGCCCATGCACTATCTACTACAAACCTTTATCAGTTAAGTAAATACTCAACAATAAAACATGGAGAGATACACACTAAGATCCATAATAAATGTAGAGTTTAGTTAGAGAAATTCAATATACACAAATTAACAATGATAAAGTCTTATGGTATAAATTATACCAAAACATCACTGTAAGACTTTTTAATCATTAAGTGTTCCTTAAGAAAATAATCTGTACCAAAGGCCATGCTGGCAGATATTTTCTCTTCCTGCATTGTTTGTTTCACCTAAGGTTGAATTCCCAACAGATCAGGATTTAATAACAGACCATCCATCATAGGTGGCCCTGCATTTGCAATTGTCTATAGTATCAGAGAAGCTCTTTCATTAGGAGACAGGCTTAACTGTAAGACTGCCTGAAGACATGGACCCAGGGGGCAATTTTACAGACAGATTTCTGTGTATCTGGTTGTATGCCAGGGGGATGTGATATAAAGGGACAACCTAGACCCTTTCTTCTGAAGCTCATAGTAAGTGAACACTCTGTCTTCTCTCCTCAAACTCTTCCTTACTTGCTACTGCTAACTGGTCATCCCTTCGCAGAGAGGTGGCTCCTGGGCAGAGATGTAACTGCTGCTGAGAGAAAAGAAATTCCTTCTTCAACCCTAGCTGCTATAGGATGTAAACTGAGACTCACAGGGAACTGAGATCATAAAAAAGATGAGGTGTGGTCTTCATAGCGATGATCCATAGCTGTGGTGAATTTTCCCTGCCTGGAGTAAGAACTGAAAACTCAAATAAGACCAATACTCTCATTTACTCTTTTTTCCTGGGTACTTTTTCCTTACAATTTTATATCCTTAATATTCTAGAAAAGATCATTTGTGGGTTTTTTTGACTCACAGAGTTTTCCTGTGTTTGGCAAAATTCTTTGTTCTCTAGAACAACCCCATTGTTTTTCTCTTAGGCTAGGTGATTATATTTACACTGTTTATGGGATATTATCTGATTATAAAGCTGGATTTGTTCTTTTTAACACTTCTGTAACAGCTCCTTCCTCAGATGAAAATCTGGTTTGGGTGTAGCTCTCTAAAATGAAATACAACTATTTGGGGGGGGAAATAATTCTCCCAATCTCTGAGAAATACAAGTTTGCCTGATGTATACATGGAAGATGAACATTCTGCACAAGACAAAGACTCAGAGAAACATGTTGGTTTCACGAATTATGCGAAGTTTAGACAATTATGAAACATTTTTATTTATTCTTTTCAGAAAAAATTCAGAAGTACAAGCCCGAATTATTAAAAGTACTGATGTGTGCTAATTAATAAGAAAGTTAACCAGAATATAACTTTACTAAGAGTATTTTTCCTATTATAAGAAAAAATAAAAATCTGAAAACAGCATTCACTACAGTAACAAAATTATCAAGTTTTAAAATTAGACTTTAATTTAAAATGTCATTTCTGTAGTTCCTGATCTCTGAAAATTTTCATAAGTCTTTATCTAGAAATATGGTACCCAAATCTCCAAGCTCCTAGCCCAGGATTTTAACAATGAAGCTTCACTTAGAATTTCTTTCCTCAAGGTCTGTTAATCACATGGTAAAGAGAAGAAGAAAGCAGATTTTGGTAAAGAAAGACCTATAACCTTTCGTTGCTATTCAAAAGGAAAAATCTTTTGGCAGTTGGTGACATTGTTTAAAATGTAAATATTTGAATTTGATATAACTTTGTATTCAGCCAAATATTTACCTTTTTTAAAGTGGCTTCAAAAAAAAATTGTCCCAGTTTTCCCTTAATTTTTGAATCAAAACGTATGTTAAGAAAAATGAAATCTATACACTCCTAGTTTATTCCTTTTAATTCTTCAGCATTTTTTTGGAAGATCATCTGGCAGCCAAAAAGCCTTAATCCATTTCCAGATTTTGTCATTTGATTATTAAATTGTATTTGGCCAACAATTGTTAAATCATAAGTTTAGAAAACAGTATTTATCGCAATCCTGAACCCTGTAGATCTTAAACACTTTAATGAATGAATAAACGAATGAGTCAATGACAAGCAGGAGACAACTCAAACCACCCAGATAATACTTAAATAGGTTTCTAAACTCTTTCAGTAAGTAATGATTGAAAATTTTATCCATGTTGTACACCCTAAACTTATACAGTGCTGTTATGACCATTACATCTCAACAAAAATGGGGAAAAAAAGAAAATATTATCCCAGCGCCAAAGAAAACCTTTCCTTCCTTCAAGCATTAATTTGGCCAATATAAATACAATTTTCATTCATTTTCTAGGCTCTATTATAAATTCCCATATGCTCTATATAAGCCATTTTTTGAAATGTAAATCTCTCCAAACTTTGAAATAATGCATATATTTACTGAAAGTATGGAAAATATTGGCAAAATGAAACTTCCCATTTAAAATGGGAATATAAGAGAAAAAGTTGCTAAGACTTATGAGCTGACCACAGAATGTGAACCTAGAACTCAACAACAGCTACCATCTACTAAGAGCTTATTATGTGCCAGGCACTTTGCTCTTTGCACCATATATATTATTTCATTTAATCCTCATGAAAACCCTAAGAGGTCAGTAATACTTTTATCCCCATTTTGCAGATCTGAAAACTGAAGTTTAAACAGATTGAATGACTGATCCCAGGTTACACAGTTGGTGAGGTGAGCCCTGGTTTGAACCTCAGGACTATGTGTCCACAGCTGGCACCCTTAAGTATTCTTAAATGAAACTGCAGTGGGGAAGACCTTTAAAGTCACAGAACGCAGCTGTCACTGCAACAAGCAGTCACCCCCCGCCCCATAGGATTTTCCCAACCCACCCTGCCACTTGGACTATTGCTCACTCCTTTACCTGTGGGCTGTTTTTAGGTTACCAAGGAAGATAAGTAAGAGATTAATGTCAAGGCTCCTGTAAAACATAATGCCGTAAAGGGACTCTAATCTGAATCCAGATTTTATCCAGGCAGATCATAGAGATGTTCCTGGGGAACCACAAAATCAAATATAGTTAACACCTATGATCACTTTTTAAGTAGCTGCAAGGTGATGTGTTTCTAGGATACAAGGAAACATCTCGTGTCTCTATTACCCTAGGACTAGACTGATCCCACTATTACAGCAAGAGCTTGCATAAGACACTTTCTTAACTTACACAGAGACTAGGCAAAGTCATAGATGAAAGTAGAACTGTTCAATAAGCACATTACCCAAATGGGAAAAAATAAAACCCTTTTCAATGACAGAAATCATGATTTAAGAGCACCATGGTTCCTATCTAGGTGGCAGTTAGAGAGTTTGGGAGAAAACATCATTCCTTTCTCAGCAGATACATCGATTGTTATTTCCAGTCCACAACTTGTACGGTTATACTTCTCCAGGTTGCCCCTCCAAGAAAAACAAAGTGAATACCTAATAATCATGAACTGAAAGTAGCCAAATTATAGAACAAAAGCAAATACTGGTTTTGTGGTTAGACAGACAATTTATCAAAGGGAGATTCATACCTCTGAGTCCAGAGAGAGAGCGGTAACTTTCCACAGGGGTAGCATTTGCAATTACTCCCAAGACTTGTAATAAGAATGTAGAAGTTTTAAGACCATTATCAATCAGAACCACTTCCACATCTAGTTTCAAGATCGGAGGAGACACTCAATTTCCAAGAAACTCAGTTCCCGCACTTGGGGTTTCTAAGCAGTAAACCTCCCTCATCAGATTGAATTGGCCACAGTTTCCAACCCAGATTTAGTTCTTTGTTTTCGTAAAGAAATTTATTCCCCTCTTCAGATGCTCTGTCTCTGTTCACTTGCTCTGGAATGATTGTGTTTTGTTGTCGATTTTGTTGAAATGAAAACCTGCTTAGGACCAAACTCACAGCCAAACTCAGAAGCCTACCTCAGACCACCTCTTACCTGGAGATAACCTTCATCTTCTCCTTTCTAGATATAAATCCTACATATCTTTAAAAACAGCTCAAGTCCCCTTTCTCTATTGAAACTTTCTCTGATAATTCTCATGTGAGGTGTTTGCTTCTTCCTGTGCCTCTACCCCTCTGTAGCACTCATGTGGCATCATCATGCATTTCCTGGCGCAGTTAATGATTTTTTTATATCTAAACATCATAATTTCACTTAAATTATCACTTTCTCCACTGAAGGAACAGACAACAAAATCAATCGAAATCTTCCCCAAATTGCACCTGCTTCAGTGCCTTCCACACGGTACCTGCTCATTAAGTCAGAATCTGAGTTCTCTGTACTAGATAGGTCTTTGTGCTCCAGTTACTGGGCTTGGGTTGATGCTCTTTAAAATGGAACCTGAAGAATCCAGATAAACAATGAAATCTCAGAGAGCCCAGCTGCTAAGAGTTAATCCTGGGGCCTTGGGAGAACTCCAGGGAGCTGGGTTAAGACTGGTTACTCCTCTCTCCCCCATTATGATGTTTCACAGTCAGATTGTTATATATTGTTTTTCTTTCTCACAAGAAAAATTATTTTTACAAAAATAGATTTATGTGTACCATCTTTGGTATTTCTTTCCCTGAACCAACGTCTTCAAGATCTGCTGGCATTGGGCTTTCCCTAAGTATAGTTAACTCCAGATCCTGGACTTGTCTTTAGGTTGGACTTGGGCAACATTTTGAAATTAGAAAATAATAAAGCTGGTGGTTGCTCAAAAAGTTAAACATAGATTTACCATATGACTCAACAATTCCACTCTTATGTATATACCCTAAAAATCAAAAACAAGCACACAATCAAATACTTGCACACAAATGTTCATAACAGCACAATTCACAGGAAGCCGAATGTCCACCAATGGATAATGATAAACAAAATGTATTAGGTACCTAAGATGGAATATTACTCAGACATAAAAATGAGTGAAGTACTGATACGTGCTATAAGCTCAAAAGTATTATGCTAAGTCAAAGAAGCCAGTCACAAAAGATCACATACTGTATGATCCCATTTTTATGAAATATCCAGAATAGGTAAATCCATAGAGATGAAAAGAAGATTGGTAGTTGCCAAAGGCTGGTGGGAAGGGGATAGGGAGTGATTGCTTAATGGATACAAAGTTTTATTTTGAGCTGATGAAAAATCTTTTATAACCAGATACAGGTGGTGGTTACACAACATTGTGAAGATACTGAATGCCACTGAATTGTACACATTAAAATGGTTAAAAATAGAACTACCATATGACCCAGCAATCCCACTACTGGGCATATACCCTGAGAAAACCAATAATTAAAAAGGACACATGGGGCTTCCCTGGTGGCACAGTGGTTAAGAATCTGCCTGCCAATGCAGGGGACATGGGTTCAAGCCCTGCTATGGGAAGATCCCACGTGCCACAGAGCAGCTAAGCCCGTGCACCGCAACTACTTAGCCTGTGCTCTAGAGCCTGCAAGCCACAACTACTGAGCCTGCGTGCCACAACTACTGAAGCCCACGTGCCTAGACCCTGTGCTCCGCAACAGGAGAAGCCACCACAATGAGAAGCCCGTGCACCTCAACGAAGAGTAGCCCCTGCTCGCTGCAACTAGAGAAAGCCTGTGCACAGCAATGAAGACCCAAAGCAACCAAAAATAAATAAATAAAATTAAAAAAATAAAAAAGGACATATGTATCCCAACGTTCATTGCAGCACAATTTACAATAGCCAGGACGTGGAAACAACCTAAATGTCCAACGATAGATGAATGGATAAAGAAGATGTGGTACATATATACAATGGAATATTACTCAGCCATAAAAAGGAGCAAAATTGGGTCATTTGTAGAGATGTGGATGGACCTAGAGTCTGTCATACAGAGTGAAGTAAGCCAGAAAGAGAAAAACAAATATCATATATTAATGCATATATGTGGAATCTAGAAAAATTGTACAGATGAACGTACTTGTAGGGCAGGAATAGAGACATAGACGTAGAGAACAGACATGTGGACACAGGGTGGGAAGGGGAGGGTGGGACAAATTGGGAGATTAGGTTTGACATAAATACACTACCATGTATAAAATAGCTAGTGGGAACCTGCTGTATAGCACAGGGAGCTGTGCTCGGTGCTCCGTGACGACCTAGATGGGTGGGATGTGGGGGGGTGAGAGGGAGGTCCAAGAGGGAGGGGATATAGGTATACATACAGCTGATTCACTTCATTGTACAGCAGAAACTAACACAACATCGTTAAAGCAATTTTACTCCAATAAAAAATAAATAAATAAAATGGTTAATGTTATGTTGTATGGATTTCACTTCAATAAAAAAAATAATAACAAAGCTTGTCTGGCACCCACAGTTCCTATTGCCCAAGGTGCTACAGAAGCAGGGAGAAGGGGAGCCTCGCTCAAGTAGGGAAAACTTTTTGGAGACATTATATCTAAGCCAAGACCTGAAAGCCGAGTAGGATTTAAACTAAGTAGGGAAGGCAGATGTGGATGGGGGAAAGAGAGGGGAAGAGAAAATTATTCCAGGAAGATGTTGTGCGTGTGATGATTTAACAATATAACACTGACATAAATTATTTCTCCTCTCCCATAAAATCAAATTAACAAACATGTATTCATCATCTACTATTTGTGGGAGCCATGCTAGGTGCTGGAAGAAACAGGCCAAAAAAAGGCATAGTCTTACAAGAGAAATAAAACTAGCATTTATTGAGCATCTCCTATATGATGGATGTTTTATACATATTATGTCAATTAATTCTTTAAACAGACCAAAGCAATGAGTATAATTAATCCTATGAAGCTAAGTAATGTGCTCAACATGGCACAGCTTGTAAATGGAAGAGACAAGAATTCAAATCTAAGTGTGTCTGACTCCAGAGCCCACATTCTTGCCACTACAGCAGGACATAATTAGAGCTGTTGGAAGTTGAATAATTTGTTAAGCCATAAGCGGAAAGATGTCACAATATAGAGCACAATGCTCCCTGTCTGTGGTGAAGGACCTGGAAAGACCTGGGACCAGATCTGGAGAGAAACAGATGACCCAGATCCCAGATCCCAGGGCCAGAAAGTAGAGGTAACGAAGAAAAAGCTTGGACATCAACTGTTGCTGAAACTTCCCTGATCCCCATTGTACTGAGTGGAGGGAGCCTCTTCTCTGCACTTTGTCCTTACCCCATCAGAGCACTCCACAAATTCAATGTTTGGTTTTATATTTTTATTCATATCCCAGTTCCATCACTTACTAGCTTTGGATAAATTACAGAAAGGTGCAACTCTCTGTGCCTTGGTTTACACATCTGAAAAACTAGAATAATAGTAAAAATTCTGGATTAAATGAATTAATATATACAAAGGGCTTCAGTGTCTACAATACACAAGTGCTCAATAAATATTGTTTTTGTTTTGGATGTTGTTGTTGTACTACTATTTCCTTGCCAGGAATTCTCAGCTTCTCAAAAGCAAGGATAGTATCTTTTTTTCTTATGTCCAGCCTCTAGCACAGAGGCTGGAACATAGTTGGTAAATAGCAGGTTTTGAGTCAAGGTAAACCCAGTACCATATTGGTTAGGGAGATTTTCAGGGCTGAGGCTACGACATCCCCTAAAATCTCACACTTTTGTTGTAAACCCCTTGACAACTATAAAATAGAGATTGTTGGTCACCAAATATTTATTGAGCACCTACTATCTGGCAGCCCCAGCACTGGGGACACAGGGTTCTCTAAATTGCCAGGACTGAATTTAGTCCAAATGGTTGATTTATCATTCAGTTTAGACAGGGAAATAAATAAGAATACACACACTTGTACAGCCTCAAGAGAAATACCTGTGCAGTGTCAAAGTTTTGGCTATCATTACAAAGAAAACCTTGCTACCCATGTACAAAACAAACTATGATCCATTAACTCAGCACAGAAGTTCTTTTTGGCTCCAGAAGAGCTGGCACCCAAGCAAGTTTTGTAGTCACACTGCCAAAAAATACCTGGCCGATACATTTTAATGTCCTTCCTTGTTTTCTTTCGGACATATTTCAGTAATTGCCTGTCTGCAGGTACAAGATGCTTACAGGAAGTGATTAATCTTTCATGAGACTATTCTACTATTCCTTAATGCAGTACAATAAAAGCTCAAAGGGACAGCCACAGTCGTGTCAGTGCATGTTTCAAGGAAAGGAAGTTTTAATGAGGGATAAATCTGATCACATGATAGCGGCCGATGATGAAATCTCTTTTTTAAAAGAAAGCAACCCAACAGGACAAATCCACTGCCTGAAAAAAAAAAGCCCACCTCTAAACCTAAAACCTCTTTTTTTTCTGGTCGGAGGCCAGATGGGCTCCTTGGACATCATGAAACACTACAGCTGGAAGCTGAATGGTTCATCTATACCCCAGCCCCCCACATGTAGATACTGGAGATGAGAAAGGCTCTTGTTTGCTGTCTGAAGCAGGTGTGGTTGGACTAAATGGGGAGAAGATGTCCAGCTGGAAAAACCCATCAACCAGCTGCCCAGGGCAGTCTGCTTAGATAAATACCACCTGTTACTAAACAGCCAGAGAAAAATTAGTCCTATCCCAGGAACCTGCTGCTTCTCTGCCTATTATGCTGAAGCTTTTGTGTCTTTGGACATCCCAAATCCCATGGGTGTCTCAGAGCAATGGTCATATTTGCTGTGCTTAATTTGATTCTGGACAATGACAGAGGCTTTTGGAGCATTAGGTTAAGGTGTTTTCTGGGGGCTGAGAGCACATACATGAGAGAATAATAAATAACACCTATAAGAAGAGGGCAATGACTCCAAAGGCACTTTTAACTCGACAATCTCAGTGCCCTATGGAGTCTGGCCTCCTTGAAGGATGAGGCATGGCCGCATCTTCTACACCCTGTGCCCTCTTTCTCACTGCTCCTCAGCTGAACCAGTGCTCTCTTGAGCACTGAGTTTGACTAAATACACATACACACACACACACACACACACACACACATACTCACACACTCCTTTGCTCATGCTATCCCCATACCTGTAATGTCTTCTGAACTTCCCAAATCCCACTCTTCAAGACCCAGATGAAATCCTGCTGCTTCTCCTGGAGTCTTCCCCCCCAGATTTTAGCCCAAAATAATTTTCTCTGAACTGCTATTGCACTGAAAGTCCACAACGTACATTTAGTCACTTTAAACGGTTGCTTTCTACTCTTATCCCAAGTAAAGCTCATCTCCCCAATGAGGGGAGGGAAAAACTCACCCCTCTGAGGCCTAACCCATCATCCAACTCAAAGTTAGGCATATAGCAACTCAAGAAATGTATTCTAAACTGAAATAACACTGACCTCAACAGTTATTTGGGGGATGACAGAAAGATAAGATGCTAGACCTAAACTAGAGATCCTACTGGAAAAGGCTTCTAAAGATTTTTGCCTCAAGTCAATGTGCTGGGAGTCCTGGACATGTAGCCAGAAGGTTTGGGACTGAATCTGGGTTTTCCTAGTTATTAACCTTATGATTAATTATTTAACAATATCAATTTCCTCATGTGTAAAATGGAACTCACAATGCATAAGTCAGAGGACTATATTGGGAAGCTCCAATGAGGCAATTTTTACTATCGTGTTCATATTCATTACCAAAACCATGCATTCATGGTTCTTTAGAAAATTGTGCAATTCCTTCAACATCAAACTAATTAGAACAAACTAACTTATTATTCTAGACTGACCTTTTTTTAGGCTTCAGAAACTTGGCTGACTCTGAGAATCATCTGGAGACCTTGTTAAACTATAGATTGCTGGGTCCCAGATTTGGAGATTCTGATTCAGGAGGGCTGAGTATGCCCAAGTGAATCTAACAATTAGCCACGTTTAGGATGAAATCATTTTATTAGCACTGGATGAAATCATTTTTGTCCATATTTGTTTTGCCCAGTATCTGACTAGTGAAAAGTTATTAGAATTATGGCTTTTAGAAATATATCTTAAACTGTAATAAACACATTGATAATGACATTTAATGCTATTCAACTTAAAAATAGGTTTTATCTCCTAAATCTTTCTTATAATCAAAATCTATATAGTCACATACACACACATATGCAGGGGGTTAATGTTGGAGGTGTGTGTGTGTGGTGTGTGTGTGTGTGTGTGTGTGAATTTCCTGGAGGTATGTACCATAATTACCCAGTATTCCGGAACCTCTCATGTATCAATTTATCTCTGTAATCTGATCATTTGCTGCAGTCAGGGTATGTCCCATTTCTATTCCTCCACAAAGTTCACTCTTGTTTGTAAAATAATTACTCCAACTAAAAAATAAGATGGTACATTTCAAAAAGGAAAAAGAAGTGACATACCAAGAAAAAAGACAAAATTGTAAGCATGTGAAACTTACTTTTTAAGGAATCAATTGGAGGCACTTTTCTACCCTAAAATCCACCCAGTTCAAGTAGCCTTGAGCTGAGAATACAGGCACTCCTAAGAAAGCCCTCAATCCAGGGCATTTTTTCCCTCATCTGGGCAGGGGTCAAAGCAATCAACAGTAGTTTAGACTAAACAGGAAGAAAACCAGCTCAATTAATGTGGCAGATGCATGAATGGTCATCCCACTTAGAAACAACAAAAGTTTGAAAAGAATTAAGTTGTGATAGTTGGCTAGTACATGCAAATAAATAACTGCATCTTCCATCCCTTTTAAATGTATCTAGTAAACCCACAAGATTTCCAGTCATTGTACTGCACGTAAGTTTCCCACAGAGACTTCATGAAAATCAACTCAATCTCTTTTTAAAAATTATCCCAGACATAGCTTCTGGTACAGAGGAAACCAAGCATCCCTTTGCCTGGGCCCCCCAGTGTAAGGAAAGCCACTAACTCTTTCACAGGAGCAGATTGTTCCAACTTAATTGAATGAAGTAAACTTGGGGAAATACCTGACATTGCCAACTTGACCTCTCCTAAGCCTTTTGAACTTCAATCACTGTCCTCCAACACAAAGCCTTCTATTAGGCTTTCAGCTATTTCCCCTGATTACACAGGTAGCTTATCTTAAGGATTCCATGGTTTCAGTTATCATTTCTGACCTGATTGTGAGACAAGTATTATTTCCGTGCTGGGTCTTATGACTAAGCCTGCAAAGGTATTTGCGGGTTTGATTGAGTAAAGAGCATCTCATTTCAGTTTCTTATCCACCAAGATCCAATAACTTATTTTAAAGAAAAAAATTTGTTTTAATTTATGAGAACACAAGTGAAAAAGCTCAAATGAATAACACTAGTCAGAAACTGTCCAAAATCATAATCTTTGGTGTTTCATGTAGATTTCAAAATTAAAAATATAATATATAATACGAGGCAATAAAGATGAAGACTGTTCCCAGTAAACAAAGTACAAGTGGTAAAAACAAAACAAAACAGCTTGAATTTCTCAAACAAGCAGAATTACTTATTCTCTTGTATCTAGTCCCCTTTATAGAAGAAGCAAAAACTGAGGTTAAAGTTTACAATATTTTGAATTAATTACCCATCCTGGCAAATAAAATGTGCACAGAATGTGAGATCAAAGATGTGAATGGCAGTTATTTTAAGGGCTGTTTAGTCCTATCTAAGCATCTATTTTTCTTATTCTTAACTCTACAGCACATGTACCTTTTAGAAACATTCCAGAAAAAAATTTAAATATATGAAAACATTTAGAATCATCCAGTTGTTTATCACAAAGTAAAACAGAATATAATTTTCCCTCAGCAGACTGTCAGTGATTAAAAAGATTGCTCATAGCCAGTGCCAGCAAACGTGGGGAAAATATACAAATACAAATACGTGGGGAAAATATACAAATTTTGTGGAAAGTAATTTGGTTGTCAATATCTATTGAAACTTGAAATGTGCATACCTTGCAAGGCTATTCATTGAAAAAAATGTTTACAATAGCAAAAAGAGGGGGAAATTAAATTGGGGAAAAAATCAAAATTAAAATAAAAAAATAGGGGAAATGGTTCAATAGTAACAATTTACAGCCATTAAAGAGCTAAAAAGTCCTGCATAAAATGACTTAGAAAATGTCCATACTACATTTTTATTAAATAAAACCGATTCTAGTTAAATACATTTAATAATATTCTAATTTAGGGTATCAAATATATATATGGATATAAAGTAGAAACCTAGGAAAGAGGAATGATATACATCAAATAGCTAGCCAATAGTTTTTAACCCTTGGCAGAGAAAATGTATGGTGGAAGAAGTCTCTAGCTCCTTATTTTATAAAATCCAAACATAAATGGAGGGATGGCAGGTGAATTCTATTTATTTTTATTTTTCAATATGTTTTGAAATATTTTAAAATTAGAAAAACATTTAGAAACTAGAAATCTATATTTAAATAAATATTTTAAAAAGTAAATATTTATTCTTATCATCTGCAGAATAAAACATCTATGAAATAATTGACTTCTTAATTTAAGGAGAACTACACTTGTTAAAATGAGTTACATTGACTTAGACTCTTTTTCTTTTGCCATTTGTTATAATTGGTTTCCAGTCAGTCTAAATATAATAAACATGGCTATTTTATTTCTTTTTGTATATTTGAAATGCAAATTTGTTGAAGGAATACACACATTGCTTGTGTTATAAGCTTACATGGTAATTGCAAGAGTTGCCTCAAGAAACTTTATTATGTTGTTTGGTCCGTTGAATGGAAATTCTTTTCTTTTTTTTTTTTTAATTAATTAATTTATTTATGGCTGTGTTGGGTCTTCGTTTCTGTGCGAGGGCTTTCTCTAGTTGTGGCAAGCGGGGGCCACTCTTCATCGCGGTGCGCGGGCCTCTCCCTATCGCGGCCTCTCTTGTTGCGGAGCACAGGCTCCAGACGCGCAGGCTCAGTAATTGTGGCTCACGGGCCCAGCTGCTCCGCGGCATGTGGAATCTTCCCAGACCAGGGCTCGAACCCATGTTCCCTGCATTGGCAGGCAGATTCTCAACCACTGCGCCACCAGGGAAGCCCGGAAATTATTTTCTTTTAAGTGGAACTGTGGAGGACTAAAGGATGGAGTATTACAGTTTTCCCAATGCGTTTTGACTATGAGTTTTGTTTTGCTTTACAAAAATAAAACATCATACTTATTGATCCATATACAACCGAAATAAAATAGATTATCACACAATAGGTTTTGATTCATATTTTCCAAAACTATATATCATATTCTCGAAGTACCCAAATTTCTTATCAAACCAAAAATGTGAACATTATTCAACCAAACAAATCCCCATAGCCTCATAAGTGTCATAGAGGGATGTTAGCATTGGCAAGAAAAGTGCATGAAATCTTATTTCTTCTGCCACAAGTGCCTGGAATTTCCTGGCATTCCATTTCATCAGAATATCAGTTTATCAGTATAGCCCAGCAATACCCAAGCAGGTGGGGGTCTTAGGAGTTAATATTTATTGTAACATCCACACAATTCAGGCAATATATAAATCTCATGTACTTTTTACATAACAGAAATATTTGCAAATTAATATATTTTATCAAATTTTCCTTCTCCTTTATCCCCTTCACTTTCTGACCAATACTACTTATGCAGCCTTGAGAAATTTAACTTTTCTGAGCCTTGGTTTCTCAGCTGCAAGGTGAAAGTAATATTATCTGCCATGAAGGTTTACCGTGAAAATTAGGTGAGCCTTGCTTAGAACAGTATGGAGCTCATAATAAGTGCTTCAAGAGTAGTAGTGTTGTTATAATTAATGGATATTAATGATAGAAATACAAATTAAGAGCTGTACTCTACTGTACTGTGGATGTAGGACAGTAAATCCCAATCTCTAAAGAGTAAAAAAATCAAGTCTGAACTTTCAAAATGAAGATTTCTGGGTCCCACCCGCCAAAGATTCTGATTCATTTCAGTCTGGGATTAGACATAGGAATCTTTATTTTTCACAAGTCCCCCAAGTGATTCTGAAGAGAAGTCGTGATACAGGAGGAAGATTAGAGGACTTTCAAGGAAGAAACAGAAATAGGATACATGCCCCTGCTCCCAGAATGTCTTCATCCTTTACTAACATTAACTGTTCTCCTGACTCTGAGGCCAAGAAATCTTCTCCTAAATCTAACTTATATTTATGTTATGTCAGGAAAAAAAGAATCAGAATGGTTCTCCAACTTCATCTCCAACCAACTCTGACCACACTTTCCTCCAACTTTGATAACAGTGTTATGCCCTAAATGCCCTTAGTGTTGCTCCATTATGTCTTGTTCCCTTTGGATTTCCATTAGTGTTAGTTCCTTTTGACACTAGTGGTGTAGGATCAAGAAACTGGGATGATTGCTGTGGACCCACACATTTAACTCCTATGTATTGATCCTCCAATCTAAAACTATTCATAGGTTCATCAGAACTTGGGATTCCCATCAGCCCTGATGTCCCCCATGTCAGATGATGGGGGAACCTCTCACTTGCCCACTCCCCCCATACAGCATACCTACTCAGGGCTACCTCTCCTGCTGAACAAGGGACCTAATGAATATCTTGCTCCCAGGCAGAAGGAGAACCCAGGTTTTATGGGCCCTGAAACCTATCCCATTTAGAGGGTGTTCTTAAAGAATACAAAAAAACCTCACTTTTCACGAAGAAAAAATATGATCATGTGAATTCAAAGCTGGGCTCCTCTCAGAGCCTTAGAAGTTGTTATAAACTGTATTGTGTACCCCCTCCATTCATATGTTGAAGCCCTAACCCCCAGTGTGACTGTATTTGGAGATAGATAGGGCTTCTATGGGGGTAATTAAGGTCAAATGAGGTCATAAGGGTGAGGCCCTGATCTAATACAACTGCTGTCCTTATGAGAAGAGACAGACATACCAGGGATACACACTCACAGACAAAAGGCCATGAGAAGACACAGAGAGAAGGTGGCCATCCACAAGCCGAGGAGACAGGCCTCCAGAGACACTAACCAGGGTGGCACCTTGATCTTGGACTGCCAGCCTCCCGAACTGTGAGAAAATAAATTTCTGTTGTTTAAGCCACCAGCCTGTGGAATTTTGTTACGGCAGCCCAAATAGAAGACTGCAGAAGTGGTCCGTGTGACTGAGGGCCCTGAAGCTGCTGTATCACTAGCTTCTTCCTATATCCTCCTCTCCTACCAGGCAAGCTGAATTTCCCATCCCATTACAGCAACACCAACTTTGATCCTAGAACAGTGGTTCTCCAGGTTTGCTAAACATACCCATCCTTAAAAGTCCAGCTCAGATATCATACTCTATGAATTCTCCTCTAATCGCCCTAAATGAAATATATTTTTCCCTACTCCATATCCTATCCCACAGACATCTGCACCCCTATTGCTGGCTTTATTTAATTCTGTCTTATATTGTCATCAGTCATTATTTACATTATACTATCATATTCATGCTATCATTCATAGCTATTAATATTTGCATTAATTCACAATGACAATATTCATATTTTAATTAGTCATGTAAATTCCTTGTGGGAAGAGACCATGCCTACTTCCAATAATTTGCACATAGGAAGCCATGAACAACTGTTTATTGAATTGACTGATATTTGTAAAAAGCCTTAAGGTCTTTAGCAAATAGAACTAAGACAGTTAATTATCTATGTAGCTGCCTTTAGAGCATATACATAAAATCAAACAATTTTATATGAAACAGGTCTTAGAGACCATTTATTACCAGTTTTTGTTTTTATTTTACCTATTTACCAAGCATCACCTAATGAGTTAATAACAGATGAAATAACAGACTAAAACCGACGCCTCGTGAATCCTAGGCCTCATCCTCATTCCACCAAGCAAGCTGGCCAGTCATCCAGACTCGATCAAAAATTGTAGATGGATACATCCAGCTATTTTAGAATCATTTAAAGAACACAGTGCCAAGACAGAGCAACGTCCTGATCATGATTTGGCTTCCACTGGAGATCTTCCCATAGGGACTGAAGGCACAGATCTCATCAACACAAGCATTGACGTTTAGATTATCATTGTATTTCTCATTGTAGTTAAATAAATTGGCATTCTAATTGTTTTAACTTAACCTTGAAGCAGATTGCAAACTTCTTGAACTAGTTCAGTGACTGTGGATATTTATTTAAACTTGAGAAAAAGAATTTCTCTCAATCCTAATTCAAATATAGCAAAGTCCACTATGCCGAGTAATTAGCATATACCCAGCTGAACTTGGAACTAACCAGCTCAGGTCAAAGTGAATAGCTGACTTAGCCTCTGTGTTTAACCCTTCACTTCTTCACCGGAAAGTTTAAAAAGGCTCTGATGATGATGCTCTCAGAATATGAATTACAACATTCTGAACAACATACCCTGTCAGTTCCACCCAGGCGGGTCTCTGAGTCTAAGCAGTGATGACAGCCATTAGATAGACACTGCTAAAAATGAAGTGCTGACGAGAGAGGATTTATATCCCATTACCAATCCCCTGAGCCACGCCATGAACCTTCAACTAGACATTTTATCATGTTGGTTGCCGCTCTCTACATTTTCCCTAATTTGTCTCTTTTTCAACATGTGGTATCCCAAACTAAAAGCAGTTGAAATATGTTCAGGCAAGGCTAGTGCCAAGTCACTGGAAATAATTTTTTTTTCTGGTTCAGAACATAATGCTTCCATTAACACAGACCTATATCACTTCGAAGGGATTTGAGGGATCTCTCTCTTTTAACAAGTCATGGTTTTTATGTTGACCTTAATAGCTCTCAAAATATGCGAAGGCATGGAGCAGCAACTTATGGCCCAAACAACGAAGTGGTAGATAATTTTGAGAGAGACGAATTGTCATCCTTTGGTAGCCATGATGTCCTCCCTTTAGACTCCTCCCTCCCAAGACTGTCAGGTGGCTCTCCATCCTCCTTCCCCACAATTCAGCCAGCCCGTCTCATCTATATGTTACCTAATCTTAACTAGAGTGTGAAGAGTTAAAGCCTTAGTAGACATAGGCTTACACTCTCCTACTCCACACAACCTACATCCCCCACCCACCAACTCCTAGGTGTCTACATTTTTAATGTGATTCTTGAGAACAGAAAAGAATTTAAAACCAAAGCAATGAAGCTACTCTATGTACTGTGAGGTCATATTTTACTTGGGAGTTGGGTTCTAAAATTAGTGTGAGCTACAAAAACCAAGCCTGGTCAAAACTGTCATTGGGAATCTTAAGAAGGTGGCTGTGATAGGCAGAATTCGGAAGATGGCCTCCTGAGAGTCCCATTCTTGGTTATTCAATCCAACATGAATCTAAGTACCATTGCATCTGCAAAATCCCTAGTCAGTTAGCCTTTAAATACACAGATTATCTGGGTGGGCCTGACCCAATCAAGTGAACCCTTTGAAAGCAGAGTGTTTACTCAGGCTGGAAGCAGAAGGGGAAGTCAGAGAGACTGAAAGCACCCCAAGGATATGCTAAGCCATTGCTGGCTTGCAGATGGAAGGGACATATGGGAGGACCAGAGACTGGCCACTATCCACTGAAAGTGACCCCTGGCCAACAGCCAGCAAGGAAACAAGGACCTTAGTCTCACAACCACAAGAAACTGAATTCTGTCAATAATGAGAATTGAGCCTGGAAGCAGATTCTTCCCAAGCCTGCAGCCAAGAACACAGCCCAGCCAACACCTTGATTTCAGTCTTTTGAGACTCTAAGCAGAGAACCCAGCCAAGGTAGCCCAGACTTCTGACCTAAAGGACTGTGAGCTGATAAATGGGCGTGTGTGTAAACTGCTGAATTTGTGGTCATCTGCCAAACAGAAATAGAAAACTAATATTGTTCAATATAGTAGCATGAGGTTGTGCTGTTTAAATTAATTTTTATTAATTTAAATTCCTCCGTCACACTAGCCACACATCAAGTATGCCATAGTCACATGTAGCCACTTGTTACCATGTTGGACGCTATATAGACTACAGAAATTTTCCATCATCACAAAATGTTCTATTGGACAGAATGCTCTGGAATGCTCAGAGACTGCTCTCAAAAGAATCAGTTTTCCTGCAGCTTTGGCCCAGGTGACTATTTCTTTGGTTGAGCGGCAAATATTAAATTGGATTACACTTAAGGACCTTGTGGTAAGTAAAATTTATATCTTTAATACAGTAATCACACTCAGCCCTGTGAGATGCCCACACCATGGAGAAACAAAAGGGAACTAAGACTGATTAAGGGAAACAGATTTCTCCCTTCCATTTCCTGCTCATACTCAGATGCATAAACAATTTGTGGAATGGTGGGCAGAATCTATGATGTTATTTCCACCCTATCACTCTGAACTCCTAGAGTTGGACTTGTTTCACTTAAATGTGAATATGATGTGATTCCACTGTACCCTCCATACTTCTTCTTTGCAGAAGGCTAGCAATCATACGTGTGGGCCATCTGGGAGAAGAGAACAAGCTGGAGCTAACTTTGGAGTCTGACAGTTTGGCAGAAAGGATACTCTGGTCTTTCAATACTAAGTGCAGGGAAGTTTGACCCTGGCTAATAGTGTTGGGATAATGTAGAGGAACAAACCAAGGAAGAGCACCCAGGTTTGAAGGTGACAGTGATTCTAGGTATCAATTAAAGTATAGGTGGTAGCCCACAAAATTGCTTTCCTGAAAGGCAATAAATTTTGACCAGTTATATCAGGAATTTTTGTCATTTGCATATATTTCATGAACATAAAAAATAATAATAATAATAACATTTTAAGCCTTTTTTTATTTTGCAACAGATATCTCCATCCCATGGGGTGTGCTTAGGAGTATCCCTTAGGCTATGGCAAGACCACACAGTCAAATGCCAAGTGTCCTAAAAAAAACCCTGAAAATCAGATTTTGGTTTAAGTCCTAGCAGAAAAAGAAAATACAGGAATTAGATGAAAGTTCAAATCTCTCGAGTCATTCCAGAAAGATGGAAGGAAGAACTAGATACCAGGGTCCTGGGAAGATGGAGAAAATTGGGAAACTAGGCACAAAAGACCCAGTCAGATGGCCCTACACTAATGCAAATCACTAATCAGGCCACAAACATGTTTTAATGGTCAGAAAGTCTACAGCTCCAGGCTCAATGGGCCCTGGAGCTCAGTGCAATCTTATTGAGATAAGTGAGAGATAGAAGACCAGTTCCAGACCATTCTCCTTAAAAAGAAGTGGAGAGGGTTTCCTATGTGCCACAGAGTCAGTGGCTACTGGCCCATGACCTAAGCCAGGAGGGATAGACTTCATCACAGGCAGCCAATATAGGGACAAGCTGACACAGGGATGTTAAGCATGTGGGTGGTGACAGGAAAGGAGACACCACCCCAAGGCCCTCCAATCCTGGTTTCATTGCCCAGCACCAAAGAGGTTCTTCGCCCAGCAAGAGTTGGTCAACAATGCCCTCCTCTCTCCTCTGTGAGCTCTCCTTTCTACTTTGTAGCCCTCCCAGCTGCTTTCTACTTCTCACCCCTGGACACTTATCTTGTATCCCATCTTGTGTTCAGCTTATGGTCAAATAATTCCAACTCAGGATCTTATAACTCTTTCAGACCAAGTCCCTTGTATATGTATGAGATATTCATATACATATACATGAATGAAAGTGAAATTCTGAAAGTACATATAACTTTCCTAAATCCACACCCTTAATGGCAAGATTAGTTGTCAAACCCAGGCATCCCAGGTCTCCTGACACATGTCTGGTGGTTTGGCCATGCTGCCTTCCAGCAGCTGTTCTAAATTTTTCCAAGCATTTTCACAGGTGCTATTCCCCTTCATCCTCACAAGATGGTGAGGCAGTCATCCATCATCATACCAAAGAGAAGGAAATTGAGCTTCAAATAGTAAGTTGCTTGTGCATATTTTGTTTCCATAATTATTAAAAATTAAGATTGGTTGAAATAAACAGTTAACCTCCATGTCACACTTGGGGTTTTCCTTAAAGTGAATTAAATGAAATACATAAATAAATATATCAGACTGTGTTCTGGGGAAAACTCTCATCCTTTGATGTCTCAGTAGATGTTTCATGAAAGAAGTGACGAAAGATCAGTTTGGGGAAATTTGGGTTAAAAAAGGGGGAAATGTTTTTAAAATTCTCAGACACTTTAATCTCTGAGTAAATGAATTTGCAAAAGGTTTGGTTATAAAGTATGTGGAATATTTTTCCAGTGAAACAACTATTACCATCTTGAAGACATTAGTGTTCCACAGAACATAGTTTGGGAAACACTGTCATAAAGTTCAGAAACATCAACATATAATGTATATTTACAATGTATAAGAAAGTGCTCTGTAAATCAGTCTGCAATTAGGGCCTACAATATCTTCTCACTCATTTCAGAAATTCCTATCATTTTTTCACTTAGTTTACTGCCTTTCTGTTCTAAATATTCATTCCTTCCCTCATTCCTGTGCTCCATCCCAGTTTCTTCTTAGTAGCAAGTGTTTCTTTATTATTACAACAGCGTCCTCTGCATTTCTTTGGCACACTGCTTTTCCTTTTCTCCTCTGTTAGCTTACCACTTCTTCCCCTAGTTGGCCCTGTTCATCCCCTTTTCTCAAATAACACTAAGTATGCATTAGGTGCTCATGGTTTAACCACTACATGCATAAGCCAGGCTTGTATTCTAGTAAAGTTTCTCCTATTATTCTCAACTATATCTCTTTTTTAATGTTTAAATATTACCATATCAAGAATAAGGATTAATTTCATAAAGACATTATGTTGTAAACATTAATAGTGACAAAACCAAGAGCTTCCACTGTTATTTCCTGAACTGTGGTTCAATGCTATCATCTTGCAATAGAGTATTCCGATTGCTATGTGTATGGACATTGAAAAACTTATACCACCTACCTTGACCACTGCCTTGCCTGCCACATCCTTTCCTTCATATACCCACCCATCCATTCTTTATTCTACATACTGACGGAGGGTTTCTATATGCTACTGAGGGCCCCTTTCCTCAGGCATTGAAAATACCAAGAATAACAAGACATCGTTCATATTCTTGAAGAGCATATAGTCTAGTCATAGGAGACAGGCACATAAACTGACGACTACTCATGTTCTCAAGGGTGGTATAAAAAGTATGGAAAGAATCCTGCTGGAGGACCCAAGAACCTTATGAAGGTGAGTAATCTTCACAGAAAATGCAACTGAAAGTACAAGAGACACAGATGGTTTTTGAATGTGACAATGTGATACAGGTTATAGGTCCAGCAAGCAGAGAGCATTATTATAATGAGTACCCCTGACAGCTGATGTGGATAGAAAACCTGAGGTTAAAATTTCAGACTCCTGGCTTGAGGAGCCCATACTTAAGCACAGTTTCTTTAATCCTGCAATAGTGACTGACTCACTTTAGAGCCAGCAATGAAAGGAGTAGTCTTATATATTGGGACAACATCTTATTTGCTACTATTATGGAGATATTTCATTCTTTTGTCCCTCTTTTTGTCCAGGGTTTTCAAGTGGACTTTTGTGAATTCAGTGAGTCCCCTCAGAAGACATCCTTGAGGTGGCCTTAGCGCAGGGGAACTTTTCTACAGTCTGTAAAACAGACCACTGCATAGACATGTACAAAGGAGTTTGCCAAGTGGAGAAAGAAAAGAAGCAGAATTCAAGCAGAGGCACAGCATGAGCAAAGGCACAGAAAAGTGATGGTTTCAGCATGTTTGGGAAAGATTGCATTCACTCAGGAAGCCCCGGTGCTATGGAGGGAGATGAGGCCAGGTGACGGGTAAGAGCCAGAACATGAAGGAGCTTGTAAACAAGGTCGGAAGTTTACATTTTCCCCTATGGATAATAGGGAAGCCAGAAGAGGATTAAAGCAAGAGGCTCACATGGTCAAATTTGCATTCTAAGAAGTAAATCTGGTGATATTTTAGAAGATAGACTGAGCTCAAAACAGCCAGGTAACTGGAAACACAATAATCAGCTGTTACAATGGTCTTGGGAGGATGAGATTGAAGAGAGAAGAAAGTCTGAACGAAGGTAATTAGAAATGAAGACAAGAAAAGAGGCCAGTTCGTAGAACTACTGCTGAGGGAGAATTCGTGGCATACTGGAGCCATCTGCTACCAGCTTGCAAGGGTCAATCATTATATATTCAGAAATTTTGTTAGCTGGTCGTTAAACCATTGGTAGCTTGGAATCAGCAATGGAAATCGGTCACAGAAACTAGCAAACACTATAAATCAGGGTGTTTTGTTTTTCAAGAGCCAGTGTACTAGGGTCCTAGATGGAATTGACAAGATTCGGTGACCGGATACAAAGAGCAAGCAGGAGATATCAGATATTGTGGGGACTGAAACTTTTATAATTTAGGGGACCCTCCTTAAGAAAAAGAATATAGACTATGAATTCAAAATTAGGCATAAATAATGGAGAGTAGGAGTATTCCTGGAAGCCAGCAATAACTTAAACATACACGGAAGTGACTGCAAAACCACAAAAAAAAATTCCACTAAACCCAAAATAAATGTGTCCCCAACTCAGTTTCCCCCTAGCCAGACATTAAAAGTGCCCACAACCACACCAGCACCACATCACATGATGGGAAGGATGTCAGAGGAGAAGTCAAAGTGGAAAGAAACAGCAGTCCTAACCCACTGTGGTTAAAACGCCTTACTTTTGCACATTTTACAAAAACATACAACCATGTGAACGCCTTGCAAGAGCAGCTCTCAGAACCTGGGAAAGGACCCATGTAACTGCAAGCATTTGAAGCTTGAGCTTGGTCAGCTTCACGGTGAATTTGCCCATGAGCGTGAGAGAGGTATCCAGGGCACCACGAAGGTTCAGGAGACCTAGCATAGCTCCTATACTCCTGTCCGGTTCCACAACAGAGTTAAGATGGCTAGCTGAAGGGTGACACTAGTATCTGAAGAGAGCAGAGCATCCCTATGAGATGTCAGATCTCAGAGCTCTCCCTGATTCATGGACGATGCAAGCATTCTTCATATATCACTGTTAACTGTTATCAAGAACCAACCTTAACTGATAACGTTGTCAGCCCCGACATCCCAGAGCCATTTCCAAAAGCACACCGGCTTCTTCCCTCGTGGGCCCTTGTAGAGAGCTGCCTAGTCTTCAGCAGTGATGCTGCTGGAGGATGTCACAGTGAGAAAAGGTGAAATGTGTCTAGCGCAAGCCAGAATAATCCATTCCAGACACATGTGTAATGCCGGGGAAACAGGTGCAAACAATTGAACCAGCTGTCAGCAAGCTACAGGGATCGCTTTTGATATCTTAATCGTGAGCTGATCCGTGAGCCAGGCTGGCAGCATCACTGTCATAGCTGACTGCACATCTGTAAACCTTTTTGAGTCTCTTCTGATGTCCGTGTGAGTCTGTGAAAAGCCTGACATCACGAGAGACTTAAATTGAGCATGATTGCTGCTGTTTCCGTTTTCCTGCCGCGGAACCAGAGAGTTGACAAATGCCAATAATTGCTAATTTTCACTACTGTTTGTCATGTGCCACAGAAGGCACGGGCAGAGAGAGATCCCGCTGTCCCGTAGAGCATCCTGCCATTGTTGGTTTGAGGAACTGCTTATCCTCTCTCTGTTGGAGAAGCTATTTTCCCAGTAGCCAATTTAGGGAGTTTTTAAATGTATTTATCTCAGCCTCTTCTTCTTATTAACAATGATAATACCCTGTAATCAGTTGGGAAAAGATTTTGAACAGACGAATGTTTACATGGATAAAAATGTATTCATTCTCCTTTTTATTTAAGAAAAATGTCACCACTATAATTAGCTCAATAGGTAATTATTCCCAATAAGGGCACTGGAAATCAGTGACATTATCTGTAGAGACCCATTATCTAAGAGATTTGTCAAAAGATTTACATAAAAATCTTTTCATATATGCTATCATTAATTGAACACTTTGGAAAAGAAGCTACTTTGTTTTATTGGATTCTTTGAATTCTGTTTAGCATTTGAAATCATATTTATCATGTTCATATTTTTAGAATTTTAATTGGGAGGATGCAACATATTTTAATGGAAACTCAGATAGATCAGAGTGAAAATTCAGGCTGTTCCTACTCAATTTGTGACCTTGGGCAAGCAGCAGTTTCTGCATCTATAAAACTGTGGTGAAGACAATGAGAACATATTTAAAGGCCTTGGCCAGTGCCTCATGTACAGTAGAGGGTCAATAAATGGTAGCTAAGAATGTAGAAATGGTAGAATGGTAGGAAAGAATGTAGAAAATGCTGATTTCACTTACTCTAGTGAATTCAAATTTTTTTTTTTTTTTTGCTTCCTTCATTTCAAAATAATGGAAACAATTAGTCAAAAATGTAGACAGTTTCCTAGAAAAACATCACAATCATGTCCTAACAATCTGAGATAGGTAAATGCAAATTTTTCCCTTTAATGTCCACCTTTTATGCATTCTTTTTTCTGAACTGTTTTCATTTGAAAACTGGTTAACTCACTTAATTCTACATCATTATTTTTGCTGTTTTATCAAAAAAGAAGATGTCATATTTCATACCCACTCTCCAAGAAAAATCTCTACCTCAAGCTTAACAATCTTCATTTTTGTGCCAATGCCCCCAAAAAAGTTCTAATAAGTAAAGTGTTGTTTAATTTTCAGATTATTTTCCATGATTGAACAAAAAATCTTAATAAAAGTTAATAGAGGAACTTAATTTATGGTAAGTATATTTCTAAGATGAAATGTATCTTTTCACTCTTCAGTAAGTCTCATACTTCACACGATATTTTCAGACAAAAATTTTGTTTATCACTAATGTAATATGCATTCAACTTTCACAATAAGATTCCACTCTTAGGTACTCTGATGAATATAATTTTATTTGTAAAAAAGAAAAACCCATGTATTCCTAAAAATAGGTGGAATGGAATAATTATTATTGAGATATCATATTTTTTCTGAAATTTACCAAGGTATAGGCAATCTTTATATTCATTTTCTTTAAAACTCCTACAGCGGGCTTCCCTGGTGGCACAGTGGTTAAGAATCCTCCTGCCAATGCAGGGGACACGGGTTCTGAGCCCTGGTCTGGGAAGATCCCACATGCCGCAGAGCAACTAAGCCCATGCGCCACAACTACTGAGCCTGTGCTGTAGAGCCCGCGTACCACAACTACTGAAGCCTGAGCGCCTAGAGCCTGTGCTCTGCAACAAGAGAAGCCACCACAACGAAGAATAGCCCCTGCTCGCTGCAACTAGAGAAAGCCCGTGCGCAGCAACGAAGACCCAACGCAGTCATAAATAAATAAATAAATAAATAAATAAATAAATAAATAAATTTATTAAAACACACACACACACACACACACACACACACCTACAGCAGCCATAATGTACAGTTGTTGCTTCATAGGTCTTACATGCACTTCTGCTGATACCAGCAGATTTTATAAGTAACTATATCAAGACCTTCCAGAAAGAAAATTTTGCCCATGATGTAGATAATAAGAGTTTATAAATCTCCAAGATCTCTCAAATGAATCTTAATATCTGTGCAGCAATTAACAATTCTGAAGGCCCTAGGCAAAACTATAAAGGAAGAAAAGTTTGTTTTAAATGATCTCAACACTTCAATTTTTTTAGTGCTCCGCTTCCCGATCCTGGTGCCCTCTTACTATGTGCGAGGTGCTGTCGTGGTTACTTTGCATACTGTGAACACAATGCGTACAGATATGTCCCCTACCCTCACAGAGCTGGCAGCCCAGTGAGGAAGACAGCTAGTAATCAAATAATCGCAAGAATAATGGCACACTCCGTAATCACTGTGATAGGGCAGGGAAATAAGAAAAGAGATTACTTCCCTGAGCAAGTGAAAGGAAAGACGAGGAGGAGTTAACTGGGCATGTGCAAGCCCTCTTCCCAGTTGCCAGAGGACTACCCTGGAATACTCTAGAGCAGCGGTCCCCAATGTTTTTGGCACCAGGGAGTTTCGTGGAAGACGATTTTTCCACGGACCAGGGGGAGGGGGGAGGGAGACGGCTTGGGGATGATTCAAGCACATTACATTTATTGTGCACTTTATTTCTGTTATTATTTCATTGTAATATATAATGAAATAATTTTACAACTCACAATAATGCAGAATCAGTGGGAGCCCTGAGCTTGTTGTCACTTGCCACTCACTGATAGGGTTTTGATATGAGTCCGCAAGCAATTGATTTATTATGGTCTCTGTGCAGTCAAGCCTCTCTGCTAATGATAATCTGTATTTGCAGCTGCTCCCCAGCATTAGCATCACTGCCTCAGCTCCACCTCAGATCATCAGGCATTAGATTCTCATAAGGAGCTTGCAACCTAGATCCCTGGCATGTGCAGTTCACAGTAGGGTTTGCTCTCCTATGAGAATCTAATGCCACCGCTGATCTGACAGGAGGTGGAGCTCAGGTGCTAATGCAAGCAATGGGGAGCGGCTGTAAATACAGATGAAGCTTCGCTCGCTCACCGCCACTCACCTCCTGCTGCGCAGCCCAGTTCCTAGCAGGCCATGGACTGGTACTGGTCCGTGGCCCGGGGGTTGGGGACCCCTGCCCTCGAGCATATCAGTGATACCCCACTGGATACGTCACCCAAGCCTGACACTCACTATTATTTCTTCTTCCTTTTTTTCCCCACCTTCCCTTAATCAAACTGTGCACTGCTACAATGTTTTGCCCTTGGCAGGCAAAAAGAACTATTATTAGTAGAGCAAATGCAAAAACATTCACACAAACATACGAAAGACCAATAGCAGGGAAAGAAACTCTTATTCATTGAGCTTCTATGCCATGCCTGGAACTCAGTGGAATGCTTCCACGAGTTAGCTCACTTAATCTTCCCCGAAAAACTACCATATATATATATATAATTTTCTTTTTCATCAGATAGAGAAAATGAAGTTCAGAGGAGATAAGTAACCTACCCAAAGTAAGATAGATTGCAACAGCAGAGCTGAAACCTAAGTGTCTGACTCTAGCCCAAGTCCTTGTTACTGTACCAACCATGCCTCCACTGTAAAGATCTCAAGAACTCTTTGAATTCCAGCTCTTAAATACCTCTAGTTGTATTATAACCAAATGACCAAATCTGAGAGCAATATTGTTCCCTTTACAGGAGCTCTGTTCCCCAGCTGCATTAACTATCTTATATTCCAGCCTGGGAATTAGATGTTATCTATTCCTTAATCTCTGGCTTGGTTCCCAGATCCAGTTCCTTTGTATCCGAGGGCTTTATTTCCTCCAATCCTTCCAAGGATAGGACCTCGTTATATCCAGCCTCTCACTTATGTTCTCACCCTCTCTGGATCTCCCTGACACAGTCTATCTACTACCTGCACCCACCTTTGCTGGTTTCCTTCTACATCGGTATTCCCCAGTCTTTGGGTACTCTCTCTTCTGTCCTTCTACTCTGATTGTTCCTCATCCCACCTGCATAGCTGCTTGGTAAGGATAAACTATGACTAAATTGAAAGAAAAAAAATACCTAAAGAACCTACCTAAGGAGACACAAGACCTGTATGCAGAAAACTATAAGACACTGATGAAAGAAATTAAAGGTGAAACAAACAGATGGAGACATACACCATGTTCTTGGATTGGAAGAATCAACATTGTGAAAATGACTATACTACCCAAAGCAATCTACAGATTCAATGCAATCCCTATCAAACTACCAATGGCATTTTTCAAAGAACTAGAACAAAAAATTTCACAATTTATATGGAAACACAAAAGACCCCAAAGAGCCAAAGCAATCTTGAGAAAGAAAAGTGGATCTGGAGGAATCAGGCTTCAGGACTTCAGACTATACTACAAAGCTACAGTAATCAAGACAGTATGGTACTGGCATAAAAACAGAAATATAGATCAATGGAACAGGATAGAAAGCTCAGAGATAAACCCACACACATATGGTCACCTTATTTTTGATAAAGGAGACAAGAATATACAATGGAGAAAAGACAGCCTCTTCAATAAGTGGTGCTGGGAAAACTGGACAGCTACATGTAAAAGAATGAAATTAGAACACTCCCTAATACCATACACAAAAATAAACTCAAAATAGATTAAAGACCTAAATGTAAGGCCAGACACTATAAACTCTTAGAGGAAAACATAGGCAGAACACTCCACGACATACATCACAGCAAGATCCTTTTTGACCCACTTCCTAGAGAAATGGAAATAAAAACAAAAATAAACAAATGGGACCTAATGAAACTTAAAAGTTTTGCACAGCAAAGGAAACCATAAAGAAGAAAAGACAACCCTCAGAATGGGAGAAAATATTTGCAAAGGAAGCAACTGACAAAGGATTAATCTCCGAAATTTACAAGCAGCTCATGCAGCTCAATATCAAAAAAAACACAAACAACCCAATCCAAAAATGGGCAGAAGACTTAAATAGACATTTCTCCAAAGAAGATACACAGATTGCCAACAAACACATGAAAGAATGCTCAACATCATTAATCCTTAGAGAAATGCAAATCAAAACTACCATGAGGTATCACCTCACACTGATCAGAATGGCCATCATCAAAAAATCTACGAACAATAAATGCTAGAGAGGGTGTGGAGAATAGGGAACCTTCTTGCACTGTTGGTGGGAATGTAAATTGATACAGCTACTATGGAGAACAGTTTGGGGGTTCCTTAAAAAACTAAAAATAGAACTACCATATGACCCAGCAATCCCACTACTGGGCATATACCCTGAGAAAACCATAGTTCAAAAAGAGGCATGTACCACAATGTTCATTGCAGCTCTATTTACAATAGCCAGGACATGGAAGCAACCTAAGTGTCCATCGACACATGAATGGATAAAGAAGATGTGGCACATATATACAGTGGAATATTACTCAGCCATAAAACGAAATGAAATTGAGTTATTTGTAGTTAGGTGGATGGACCTAGAGTCTGTCATACAGAGTGAAGTAAGTCAGAAAGAGTAAAACAAATACTGTATGCTAACACATATATATGGAATCTAAAAAAAAAAAATGGTTCTGATAAACCTAGGGGCAGGACAGGAATAAAGATGCAGACATAGACAATGGACTTGAGGACATGGGGAGGAGGAAGGGTAAGCTGGGACGAAGTGAGAGAGTGGCATGGACATATATACACTACCAAATGTAAAATAGATAGCTAGTGGGAAGCAGCTGCATAGCACAGGGAGATAAGCTCGGTGCTTTGTGACCACCTAGAGGGGTGGGATATAGAGGATGGGAGGGAGATGCAAGAGGGAGGAGATACGGGGATATATGTATATGTATAGCTGATTCACTTTGTTATAAAGCAGAAACTAACACACCATTGTAAAGCAATAATACTGCAATAAAGATGTTAAAAAAAAAACCTAAAGGTAAAATGTCAAGCGGTTTTAGCAGATGTATAGAAGATTTTGAAGCAGGAGAGCTTTCCCACTGTCTCTGAAAGTTTAGCACTCAGATGACTATGGATTCTACCCACATTTATGGCAATATCTCCATATAACACCCTGTACTACAATTAATAACTAATATTTATGGAGTACTATGTACCTGTTCTAAGTATACTTTGTTCTAATCGTGTTGCATGGATTATCTCATATATTCCTCATCGTAACTCTTGTGGTAGATACTAATTAGTATTATCCCCATGGGAGCAGGAAGGGGAGGAAAGAGGCTTGCAGAGATGTGTAACTTGCTCAGTGTCACACCATTTAGCAATCTGTAAAACTGGTATTTGAATCCAAGCAATCTGGCTTAAAAAATAAAAAACAAACAAACAAACAAAAAAACCATATGCTTACCTGCTATAGTTCTAAAGATTATGAGAATCTGCATTTACAAGGTGCCAAAATTTGAAGGAAGTTGAGCAAATTCAAGCATGGCATTTATTCATTCCTTGAATAAGTATTTATAAAGCCAGGAACTATACTATTATAGGAACTGGACACAAAAGTAAACAAGATATATAAGGGATCTGACCTCCTACAGTTTATATTCTACTAGAGTGAGACAGAGCATAAGCAAATAACAAATAAGGTAATTTCAAATAGTAAAAAGTGATGTAAAAACAGAAACTGACTTACAGATATCAAAAACAAACTTATGGTTCTCAAAGGGGAAACGTGGGGGGAAGGGATAAATCAGAAGCTTGGGATTAACATACACACACTACTATATATAAGATAGATAACCAACAGGGACCTACTGTATAGCACAGGGAACTCTACTAAATATTCTGTGATAACCTATATGAGAAAAGTATCTGAAAAAGAATGAATATATGTATATGTATAACTAAATCGCTTTGCTGTACACCTGAAACTAACACAACATTGTAAATCAACTATACTCCAATACAATTTTTTAAAAAGTGATGTAGGAAAAATGTGAAGAAAAGAGGAAAGGTACTTTTGGTAGTATGATCAGGGAAGGTCTTTCAGAAAAGGTGTTTTTCAACTGAAAGGTGAGACTGCCCCAGCTAATGATTTGGCAAGGCATTCTAGTTAAACTGTGAGGAAAATAAGTTCATTGCTGTACACCTGAAACTAATACAACATTGTTAATCAACTATACTCCAATATAAAATTAAAAGTTTAAAAAAAAAAACAACTGTGAGGAAAAGGCCCTGTGAGGTAGGAACAGGTGAGGTCAAAGCACAGGCAGACATGGAGCAAAGGGGAAAATAATAGAAGGTAAAACCAGAGAAGCCAGCCCCAGCCAGTTCATGCAAAGCCTTACTGGCCACATTGAGGAATTTGGACTTTATCCTAAGTGCAGTGGGAAGCCATCAAAGGATTTTTTGTAAGGGATATGATCTGACTTCTATTTTTTAAAAGGTCACTCTGGTTTCTTTGTGAAAAATGGATTGGCAGAGGGTGGGAAAGAATGGAAGAATTTGAAGGTAGGACTTCAAATACATTTGGAGGCTTGGATGTGAGGAATGAGAGAAAGAGAGTAAACCAGAATGAAGTCAAGGTTGAAAAAATGTAAGGCAGTGCATCCCACAGTAAACTAAGATTGTGATATCCACCCCATTTCTCATTGATTCTAATCAACCAAATCAGTCAACAATCAATCAACACATTTTTTTGGCACTTAAAACGTGATGGCTACTATGAACAATATGAGGATAAAAACTACAAAAGAAAAAATTAAAGTACAGTGCTTGTTTCAGGTTGGGTTCTCTGGAAGCCAATACTGATAGGAGATTGGAGTGCTGGTTACTTATTAGGGATCCACACCATGAAAGGAAAGAGGGGGAAGTAGGATTGGGCAAATGAAGAAGTTGAACTGCAATACAAGGATGACAAATTCTTGATCAACCTAGTGAGGAGCCCTGGGGTGAGCATTGCCTGTCAGTCACAGGATGTGAGCTGCCTGGGAAGGGTGTGACCTCAAGCCAGGCAGCCCTCAGAAGCTGAGGTAGACCCTTCGGAAACTGATGACTAGATGCTACCTACTGATGGCATTCTCCACAACGAGCAACAAGTCCTTCCATAAAAGGGAATCTAAGTGGTGTATCCACCACAAGGCTACTTTACGTCTTGTGTACTTACAGATTTTCCAAGACAGCCCCATTTATGAGCATTTGGTAACATTCCAGACCATGTGCCAGACAATATGTCCTAATTATTAATTCAGAAAATATGTTTGTGGTACATATACTTGAAGAGGAGAGAGAAAGCCAGTTGAGTCCCTATTTATCTCTCTGTTAAGGGTTGCCCCATAGCAGATCTATTGTATATAACACTACTATTCTGAATGCTGAATCTGAAGTAAATTTCTATTGTAGCCTGTCGCTGAAGTGGGTTAGGGCAACGTGGCCAAGAGATCACTAATGAAACTTCATAGTTCAGCTCAGAGAATAAAGAGCTGGAAAGAGCATCACTCCCACCTTCAGAAAAAGAAAAAGCTGAACAAATTGAAAATAATTCTTTATCTTGAATCTGCCAGAGAACTGAGGTCACAGAACTATTAATCCCAAATTGAGAGAGAGATTGGCACCTGCAGGGAGAAACAGGACCTTAGCATTTGCTTAGCTGGAGTAGATACAGGCAAACAGCATATAAGCCAGTGTATTAGTCAGCTTGGGCTTGCATAACAAAATACCATAGACTGAGTAGCTTAAACAGCAGAAAGTTATTTTCTTACTGTTCTGGAGGCTGGAAGTCAGAGATCAGGGTGCCAGTATGGTTGGATTCCAGTGAGAGCACTCTTCCTGGCATGCAGATGACTGCCTTCTTACTGTGTTGTCACATGGCAGAGAGAAAGAGAGAGAGAGATAAAGCTCTCTGGTCTCTTATAAGGGCACTAATCCTAAATGAGGACCCCACCCTCATGACCTCATCTAAACCTAATTACCTTCCAAATACTATTACATTGGAGGTTAGGACTGCAATGTATAAGTTTTGCAGGGACACAATTCAGTCCATAGCAGCCAGTAAGAAGATTAAGCTAGAAATTTTTAACAAATTGCTAAAGGCTGAGTGTGGGCTGGTGCAAGAGTACGAAGCCCCTGGGGGTCACAGACATAAGAAGGGTTTGCACCTTCTGCACCTTTCTGCAGATCCTCCAGAAATGCTTCCGGGGACTTACAGAGAAGATCAGAGAGAATCCTGAGAAATCTTCCTCCACGGTGATCTCTGAAGGAGAAAGCAGCAGCCACTGCCAAAACTCCATCTAGGCCTATCGCCCTGATCTCTCCTATGGAAGAAAAGCTTTAAACTTCAGGGGAAAGAGCATCAAAACTGTAGCCTGAGAGCATTGGTAGAAGCCCACTGCATCTGAGGATAGGAAGTGCGGAGGGGGGTGAGGCAGAAGCTCTACCCTTAAGGAAGGGGAAAGAATTGGGTCCAGTATCACACCTACAGAACAGGCAAGAACACTTGTGAAGGCCATACCCATGACCCCAGGTTCACAGAACCTGTCTAAGACTAAGGCTTAATCAGGACATCAGTGAATGCCCCACTATCTCTCTAACCATGCATCCGAGTGAAAGTAACAATGGAATATAGTAACCCATGGTATTAGAAGTCAAGGCAATTACCTTTGGGGAGGAGAGAGGCTGGTGACTAGAGAGGGACCTGGGTAGGACTTTTGAGGGACTGGTAATATTCTCTTTCTTGATCTGGGCCATAGTGACATAGGTATGCTCACTTTGTAACAATTCATCAAGCTGTGTGTTTATGATTAGCGTGCTTTTACGTACAATAAAAGTGAACCCAATAAAAATGCATTAAAAAATAATGACTAAGACTCTATGACCCCTTTCTATTTCTAGTTAATAATTTTTTAATTACTGGAAATTTTCTTCTATTACATTTTACTTTGTCATAAATTCCACGCCATTTTTCTTCTTCTAGAAATATGTTATTATTATGTATTATTATATAAACCTGATGGGTATATTATTATATCAATCTATAATCTACTTTACTGATCTTCTTCAGCACTTCCAATAATTATCAATGGCAGTTTTCACTATTCAGTAATACTTTTTATTTTATTCAAGCTGACATTAATATATACTTTGTTTATCTAACTATCAGAGAATAGATTTTCAACACTTAAAAAATTGCTGTGTTTCTTGAACCTGAGTAGTTCTCAGTTGATAATGTACATAAAAATCACCTGGGGAACTTGTTTAAAATGCATGTTTCTTGTTCTCTGCAGAAATTCTAACTCAGTAGTATTTGGGATGGAGACTAGGAATTTTCATTTTTCACACATACCTCAACTGGTTGTGATGCAAAGTGCCCTCCATGACTGTTGGAAAACACTTTTATAGACCATTCATTTTGGTGATTTTAGATTTTCCATGGTTTCTTACTTTTTTTTTCTTGAGCTACAAAACTTTCCACTGGTCTATATTACTTGGGGGAAATGGAATGAGGAGTCAGGGCAAGGTTGGTGTTCCTTGTTACTGGAATTTAACTGTTTAATCTTTGTTGTTTAATTATTTTGTCATTTCGAAAGATGTAGTGATTTTTTCAGATACTAAAGAGAAAGAATTCTTGAAACTCTCTTGGCTTCTGTGACATGACTTACCTGAAGCCAATTCTTCTTAGTTTCCTTTGCAGGCTGTTTTCCCCACTCTCTTAAGCCCATTTTCTCTTTCCATCTTATTCATTTTCCCTGTGTGGTCTCCTTCATTTCTGTGGTTATGACTACCATCAATATGGTCTTTAATTTCTCCAGTCTGAGCTCCAAACAAGAATTTTAAATTGCCTGCTGAAAATGCCCATTTAACTATCCCTTGGGAACCCGGATTCAATACATCAAAAACTGAACACCTCAACTTGTACCTCAAATCTATTCCTCCTCCAGTATTTCCTATCTCCATGAATTTGCCATACCCAGTCAACTATGGCAGACACTTGATTCTGTTCCTCTCACCATTCACATCCAGAAGACTTTCACCTATATTATCTCTAGATTCTGTCCCTTCCTTTTCTCCCCACCGGAGCCACCTTGGTCTACTTTTCATGTAGTATGGCTATAGCTCTTCTCTCTTCCTCTATTCATGCCCTTTTCATATTCATATTTCACACGACTTCTAGTGCTGTTATAAAACTATAAATCTGATCATGTCATATTTGGGCTCAAAATGCTTCCAAATAGTCTTCTATATAAAACTTCTAAACATAGTAAACAACAGCCTCTAATATTTAACCCAGCCTTCACCACTAGCCTTATCTCCCATTATTTCTCCCCTCACCAAACTCAAAGCACAGCCAATCTGAACCACATGCAATTTTCTTTCTGCCTCTCATAACATGCATGTTTTCCCATGTGCTGCTCACTTTGCCTTCAACACCCCTCTCCAACTGACTAGTTTATTCATACCTATCTTTCAAGTGTTGACTTAGGTATCAACTCCTTCAGGCTTCCCTGGCCTCTGACTTGGATGCTAGTCCTCTGTATGCTCTTATCCTCTCATATGCATGTTCACTTCTTTCATAGCATTGACTTCACTGTAATCACTGTTGGCTTATTTTTCTGTCTTCCCAACTAGAGTTTTCAAACTTTACTCAAGTCTCTACCTAAAAGAAGCCTTTCTTGACTATCCAACCTAAAACAACACCCAACAACGCCCCCACTTCCCCACCTTATTACTCTCTACCCCCTTATCCTGCTTTAATCTTCCTCATGGCACTAATAAACCACCCAACAATGTAATATCTATTCATTTGTTCATCTGTTTATTCTTTTTTAATTAATTTATTTATTTTTAGCTGCATTGGGTCTTCATTGCTATGCACGGGCTTTCTCTAGTTGCAGCGAGCGGGAGCTACTCTTCATTGCAGTGCGCGGGCTTCTCATTGCGGTGGCTTCTCTTGTTGCGGACACGGGCTCTAGGCACACGGGCTTCAGTAGTTGTGGCGCATGGGCTTAGTTGCTCCGCAGCATGTGGGATCTTCCCAGACCAGGGCTCGAACCCATGTCTCCTGCATTGGCAGGTGGATTCTTAACCACTGTGCCACCAGGGAAGTCCCTGTTCATCTGTTTAGTTTCAGACTTCTCACTTAGGATATACACTGCGTGAGAGCAATATCTTATTTCACCACTGTATTCCCAGAACCTAAAAGGGTCCCTGACACATAAGTGTTAGATAGATAAGTGATGAACAAATAAAAGAATGTGTTCTTTGTATGTAGTTTCCAACTTTTACACCATTGTATCCTCAGCACTTAAAACTAGTGTTACTGACACAAAGTATATATTTAATAAATAATTGATGAATTAACAGATAGATGGCTCTAATAATTGCTCTACCAAAAATTATATTAAATTTGTGTTATGTCACATATGAGGTGTGTTAGTGGGGGTGGGAGGGTATGTCTGTAACTAGGTTACGTGAATAAAGGAGGTGCTAAAAATTACTAAGTACCAAGAAAAACAAACTTGTATTAGGAAATACATAATGAGGGCCAGCAACTTTTCTTAAAAATCACGTAGTTTGGGCTTTGTGTTAGGCATAATTCTAAAGATGTTCCCCAAGATTCCCATCCCCTGGCTATTCAATCAAACACTAATCTAGGTAGTGCTATGAAAAGACACTGCAATTGTAATTAAGGTTACTGATCACCTGACCTTAATAGAGGGAAACTATCATGGATTACCCAGGCAGGCACAATATAATCACATGAGCCCTTAAAAGCAAAAGAAGAAAGCAGAGAGTCAGAAAAGATGCAATGGGAGGAAGGTCAGTGAGTATACCCCAGTTACTGGTTATGAAGATGAAGAAAGAAAGCCACAAGCCAAAGAATATGAGCAGCCTCTAGAAGCTGAGAACAGCCTCCAGCTAGTAGCCAGCAAGAAAACAGGAACATCAGTCCTACAACCACAGGGAACTGAATTCTGCCAACAATCTGTATGAGCCTGAAGGCCGATTCTTTCCTAGAGCTTCCAGATAAGAGCCCAGGCCAGCTGACAGTTTTATTCAGCTTTGTAAGAGACTAAACAGAGAAGCCAGCTGAGCCACCCAGACTTCTGACCACCAGAACTGTGAGATAATAAACTTGTGTTGTTTTAAGCTACTAAATTTGTGGCAACCTATTACGGCAGCAGCAGAAAAGTAACAGAGGCTTGTTTCCTATTCTACCACCAGTTTGCAGGGAGGCTCTGAACAAATTATTTCACGTTTCTGTGTTTTAGTTTGGTATCAGGTTCTACTAATAAATGGAATAGAAAATAAACAAATTAAGTAAAAATAACTACTTGACAGAACTTTTTCTTTAAGAATTAAGAAAAATCCTAAGAATCCAATTGAATCTCCTCATTTGCAGACTAGAAAGCTGGGGTCCGTATCCCCAACTACTAGAAAAGCTGAGAGTTGGGGTCAGATTTCATAACTCCCAGTTTAGTGTACCTTCCACAACAACATGTAACAACATGTAGCTAGAATGCTCACAGATGGCTTGCAGCTGTGCTTCAGAGGAATCTGGGGTGTGAGGGAGAAAGCTTGAAGCTGCCAATAAGAAACTAGAAATTTGTTTTGGCTCCCCGACTTAGTGGCTGGGCAAACCCTAAGGAAGTCATCATTGTCTCAGAGCCTCAGTTCTCTTGTTTGTACAATGGGAAAAATATTACCTGCCCTGCTTTCTTTACAGGGTTCCAGTCAATAAGCATTTATTGAGCACCTACTACGTATCAAGTATTGCACGAAGTGCTATGTTATAAAGATAAAACTGGGTTCCTGATTTCAAATAATTCATTTATAAACAGATGATTTCAATGTCATATGATACGTGTTATGCAAAAGGTAAGCTAATGGGCTATGGGAACTCATCAGAGGGTCATCTAATCCAGACAGCTAACCCAGCTGTGAAAAGAGAGGAGGGAAAGAATGCTCCTGTATCTTGAAGGAGAAGTAGACATTTGCCAGCAGAAAAGGGCCTTCCAGAGGGGGAGACCAACATGAGCCCAAGCATGCAAACAAGAGAGAGCGTAGTGTGGACTGCAAGTAGCCTGTTTTGCCATGAACCAAGAGTGTGAGGAGACTAGTTCATAGGCAAAAGCCAGATAATAAAAACCATTGTCTGACTTGCTAGAGGATATGAACTTTGTCCTGTAGGCAATGGAAGCCATTGGAAGGTTTGAAGCAAGGTAAGAAATGTGGAAGTGTAGAAGATTGGTTAGTGAGAGTCTAGACTAGAAACATAGGTAGAGGTGATCACCAAGGTGCAGGTGCAAGATAATGAAGGCCTGAAAGGGGGAAATGGGGGTGAGGATTTGGAAGAGAAGAAAGATTCAATAAATTCAGAACAGGGATTCTTAAACCCTCCTTGCACAATAGATTCCCCTGGTGCCACACAGACCTCCTAAATCAGAATCTCCAGGGGCAAGACCAGACACTTTTCAAAAAGTCACAGATGATTCTGATGAGCACCTAGGTTTCTGAGCTGTTCTAGAGCAGAGGTTAGCAAACTACAGCAGTGGACCAAATCTGACCCACTGCCTGTTTTTGTACAGCCCATAAGCTAAGAATGGTTTTTACATTTTTAAATGGTTGAAAAAATCAAGAAGAATATTTCATGATGCAGAAAATTATATTTTCTCTCACTACTTCTGTGCTACAATAGCAGAGTAGCAAAAAGGATAACATGGCCCCAAAGCTTAAAATACTTACTATCTAGTCCCTTACAGGAAAAGTTGCCAACTCCTGATCTAGAGCAGAGGTTCTCATTCTTGGATGCACGTTGGAATCATCTGCATTTTCCAAGTCAGATCTCTGGGGGTGGAACCCAGGCATTGGTATTTTTTTTAAAGCTCCCTGGTGAGATTTAACCTGTGCAGCCGATGTTAAGAACCACCGATAGAGAGTTATATTGACAGAACTTAGTGATTGATTAGATGTGATGGGGGAAGGAAAGAAAGATTATAGGGATCTAAAAGACATTTTTACCCAATCAAAAAATGGGCAGAAGACCTTAATAGATATTCCTCCGAAGAACACATACGGATGGCCAAAGGGCACATGAAAAGATGCTCAACATCTCTAATTATTAGAGAAATGCAAATCAAAGTACAATGAAGTGCCACCTCACACTGGTCAGAATGGCCATCATTAAAAAGTCTACAAATAATAAATGCTGGAGAGGGTGTGGAGAAAAGGGACCCTCTTACACTGTTGGTGGGAATGTAAATTGGTGCAGCCAGTACGGAAAACAGTACAGAGGTTCCTCAAAAAACTAGAGTTGCTATGTGATCCAGCAATCCCACTTCTGGGCATATATCCAGATAAAACTATAATTCGAAAAGATACGTGCATCCCAATATTCATTGCAGCACTATTCACAATACCCAAGACATAGAAACAAACTAAGCGTCCATCAACAGAAGAATGGATAAAGAAGATGTGGTACGTATATACAATGGAATATTACTCAGCCATAAAAAAGAATGAAATAATGCCATTTGCAGCAACATGGATGGCCCTGGAGGTTATCATACTAAGTGAAGTGAGTCAGACAGAGAAAGACAAATACCATATGATATTGCTAATATGTGGAATCTAAAAAAAAAAAAAAAGATAAAAATGAGCTTATATACAAAACAGAAATAGACTTACAGACATAGAAAAAAAACTTAGGTTACCAAAGGGGAAAGGGGAGGAAGAGATAAATTAGGAATTTGGGATTAACATATACACAGTACTATATATAAAATAGATAACCAAGAAGGACCTAATGTATAGCACAGGGAACTACACTCAATATTTTATAATAACCTATAAGGGGAAAGAAGTTGAAAAAAATAGATATATATGTATAACTGAATTGCTTTGCTGTACACCTGAAAGCAACAAAACATTGTAAATCAACTATACTTCAATAAAAAATAAAGTAAAAATAAAACTGTTCACCAAGGGAAAAAAGACATTTTTGAGGATTGTCATTGTTATTATGAGCTCCCTGAAGGCAAAGAACGAAATCTTCTTTCTATATCCCCAGTACTTAACATTGAATCTGATGCAGTGAAGGTAATATTTGTACCTTTTAGTATATACAAGTTTACTGTAGGGATGCAGGAGTTAATTACTCATCATTGAAGCAGTCTCCATCCAAGGCACTAGGGACATAGCTTATGTTTACTTCAATGCCACAGAAAATTTTTGAAAAATGGACCTTGTCCATTTACACAAAAAAATAGGTTGAACTTGAACAAGACCTCCAGAGACTAATTTAGTAATGTTCCAGAGAATTAAGAGAAAATTATGCATAAAATTACAAGACAGTCATCATAAAAAGTTAATTTGAAGTTACTCAATTTTCTGAAACAATTTCCTTTTAACTGGCACAAATTATTTCTATTATTTTCTAGTTTTAGTATTTAAACTAATTCAAATAGTCAAATCAGATCAGGTTTTATCAGAATATTACTGTTTTTGGCCAAGGGCCTTTGCAAAACTTACAAAGCAAAGAATAAATGTGATGTGATATTGTAAATAAATAAAGATCAAAACAGAATTAAAAGTCATGTTTGAGTATAATAAAAAGTAACAACCTTTCAGAAATTATTATTGTGGTGTCCATAGTAAGTCTAGATAACAATCACAATTAACCATTTCTATACTGTGCAAGAATTGATACTAGTTAAATTATGTCTCCCTCCCTGCTATGCTCATAAATATTTTCTACCTTTCTTCAGTGTACATGTGTTGTTTGGAGTCAGGAAGAGAAAGAGAAGGTGAGAGGGAGGGAGGGATTCTAAATACACAGGTACGTCAATCTATAGAAAGTCCTTAGTCATGACAACAGCTACGGTTTCAGTCCAGACTGTCATTAAAGGCATGTCTACTTTTTGAAAAGGCAAAAATAGGAAGTATCATCTATTCTATCACTATTAACTGTTTTTAACTGAACAAACTTTTATACAAAACAACATAACAATGTTTTGACCAAAGATCTAAGATTACTAACTCTGTGAGAAAAGATTTATGAGTCCACAGAGATTGGGCAGAGATGAAACGGTCCATGGAATTTCAAATAGAATCCTCCTAGGTCTCTAGCAGGCAGAGCATAGTGACTGCCATGGGAAATGGTGACTGAAATGTGTTAGCATGTTTCCCATTTCCGTTTTTAAATGTTGTATATGATTCCGGAAAAGGCAAAGTTATAAGACGGCTAATAGATCATTGGTTGCTAAGATTGAAAATGGGGAAAGGGTTGACAACTAAGGGGCAACACAGGGAAATTTGGGGGGTGATAGACCTATACCCTGCTGGTGGTGGTAGTTCTACAAATTACACATTTGTCAAGGCTCATAGACCTGTGCACCAAAAAAAGTGACTTTTACTGTATGTAAATTTTAAAATAAAAAATGCTGCCTATTATTTACATGTAAATGTAATTATCATGGAAAAATGTTTCATTCATTCATTGGAGGAAAGGCATATCACTTATATTGACATCAATGTGAAAAAGAATTTCCATTAAACGGAACACATTTATTCTCCGCATATCTCTTAAGGCAACGAACACAGAAAGAACAGAGAAAGGATAGAAAACCCATTTCTATTTCTTTCCTCAATTCACCATTCAAGCTCAGTGGCAGATCATTTATGCAGATAAGTGTTTACCTTCTAAGCCAATGGCTTGTGTGGCCAGTATTCACTATAGCCATCAAGTAGATGCAGAAATCCCCTCAGGTCAGCAAATGAAGCAGAGCAACTTGGCCTTGAGAATACATCCCACCAGTGCCCTTTCTTCTAGCCCTTCAGCCAAAAGGGCCACATACATGGACAGAAGCTAATGTGTTGTATATTTTTCTCTCCACTTTGTCAGCCTTCATAGGCTACCCTTAGTTTAACAATCTTCAAAACTCAAGTCTGGAAATCAAAGAATCAAGTTCTTTCAATTACAAAATTTGACTTAGACCTGTAAGACATATATGAAAAATCTACCTAAGGGTACATGAGCCAACTTTGCTAAATGTTGGAGTTTCTTTTTAATTCACCATTTTGCATTGACTGCCAGCGGTAAAGAATGTAGACTGAATAAAATCATAAAGAAACCAGTGGAAGATTTGGTTGAATTTATTTAAAATCTGGGTGGGGTGGTGGTGGGTTTGTATTTCTAACTAAATACAAATCTTAAGCAATTATCAGAAAAAGGAACACAACGGTCAATAAGTTATGAAAAAATGCTCAGCCATCCTTGACCACTATAGAAAGAAATGTAAACCAAAACAAGACACCTTTTTCACTTATCAGACTGCAAACATTTTTAGGTTTCTAGTCAAGCATGGGTGTAGAGAAATGGGCATTCTTAGGCACTGTTTGTGGAGGTGTGTGTACATATCCTTTGAACTATTATTCCCTAGTTAGAAATTTACCTTACAGATACACATACAAAAAAATGCCAAGATATATGCATAAAACTTTGTCCCAGCTTTGTTTATAGCAAAAAAATATACAGACAACTTATTGAGTAAACTATGATACATCCATAAAATGGAGTGCTCTGTCACTTTAAAAGGAACAAAGCAAATCTGCATGTGTTGATATGGAAGCACGTGCATGACGCATTATTAATTTTTTTTAAAAAATCAAAGATGATACTTTCAGACTTGCCACTTGCTCCAGTAGGAGCAAGCCTACTACAGCCCCTCTCTCCCACTATTGCAGCTAAAAACTCTCAGCAAATTAAAAAGCAATTAGAAGGGAATCGTGAAGAATTAATAATTGGAGCCAAATTGCACAAGGGAGCCAAAGCTTAAAGAACGATCTATAATAACAGTGAGTTTTGCTGTTTTATTTTCTCCAATATCATCCAGCTTGGACCCAAGTGTGACCCCAATGCAAAACTGAGCAGTGGATACAGGAAGCAAAACCTCTGAAAAACCCCTGGCTTTCTGGGGAGAGGACTGAGGAAAGAGATCCCAGTGAGCTAAAGAGAATGAAAGACACCCACTTTTTCTTGTTTGTTTCTCCTGTTGTTTTTTGTCATTGAAATCCCTGAAGCGTAGAAGAAAGACTGATGCAGAAAGAAATATTTGAAGAAATTTGCCATAAATTCAGAGATTCATGAAGCTCAGCAAACTCCAAACAGGATAAACTCAAAGAAAAGCATGCACAGACATATAACAACCAAATTGCTGTGCAACAAAGAAATTTTTAAAATCTTGAAAGCAGCCACAGAAAAATAACATATTACATATAGGAGAACAAAATTTTGACTGCAGAATTCTCATTAGAAAACATGGAAGCCAGCAGACTGGGACCTCTTTAAAGTGTTGAAAGAAAAGTACTGTTGAGTTCTACATCCAGTGAAAATATCCTTCATATATATATATATATATATATATATATATATATATATATATATATATATATATATATATATATATATATATATCTGGAAAATCCATCAAATATTTGAAATGTACGCAACACACTTCTAAATGGGTCAAAGAGGAAGTCTCAGGGAAAAGTAGAAAATATTTTGACTGAATGAAAATGAAAATACAAGATATCAAAATTTGCAGAATGCAGCTAAAAGAGTTCTTAAAGGGTAAATCATAGCAGTTAATGCTTATGTTAGAAAAGAAAGAAATAAGGAAAGAAAGTACAAGAGGAAGAGCAAAGTACACCCAAACCAAACAGAAGAAAAGACAAATCTAAGAAAAGAAATCAATAAAATTTTTAAAGAAATTTGGTGAAAGCAAAAGCTGGTTTTTTGAAAAGATCAATAATATTTCTAAACCTCTAGACAGACCAATCAAGAAAAAAGAGAAGACATAAATTACCTCTAGCAGGAATGAGAGATTACAGATGCTAAAAGGATTATAAGTAACTACTACAAATAATTCTATGCCCATAAATTGAACAACTGAGATCAAATGGGCCAGTACTTTGAAAGACAGAAATTAACAAAATGTCTATGAAAGAAGTTGAAAACCTTCCCACAAAGAAAACTCCAGGCCCAGATGGTTCCACTAGAGATTTCTACCAAATATTTTAGGAAGAAATAATACCAATTCTACACCATCTCTTCCAGAAAATGAGTTGAAATAACACTTCTCAACTCATTTTATGAGTTAGGATAACACTGATACCAAAAATAGAAATAAGACATTATAAGGAAACTACAAACCAGTGCCCTTATGACCACAGATGCATAAATCCTCAACAAAATATTAGCAACTTGTATCCAGCAACATAGAAAACAACACTATGAGCAAACTGGGGCTTATCCAAGGAATGTAAAGCTGGTTCAATATTTGAGAATAAATCAAATATTTGTATAATTTGCCATTAAGAAATTTTTTTAAATCACAGATTATGTCAATTGATGAAGGAAAAATGCCTTTGATAAATCTCAACATTCATGATAAAAATATCTCTGCAAAGTAAGAATAGAAGAGAACTTCCTTAACCTGATAAAGGGCATCTACAAAAATTCTGTAGCTAACATCAAAATGGTTAAATTAGCTAAACCTTAGTCATCTAATCTGTAAAATGAAGATAGAACTATTCGCCTCTTGGAATTGTTATGAAAGATAAAGTTGTTAGCATTATGCCTAGCACATTAAAACGGTGAAAATGGTAACTCATTATATATGCAATAATAATAAAATTTGTGTTCATCACACATCAGTACTGCATTATTAGTTGGAATGTTGCATAATCCAGATCTCAAAATGCCTCCAGTATTTATTACAAAAAAAAAGCACAAGTTGTAAAAAACATAAAGTGATAAAAAAAAATCAAACAGAAAGGAAATGAAAATGGAAAAGGAAAATAATATCCTATAGTAACAAGTATTAGCAGTCACTTCCTAAAATCGACTCAAATGAAAAACAAAATGGAAACCATTGCAATGGATTTGAGAAGAAACCTGCTCACACAGTTGTCCTTGTAAGAGAATCCAATGCACAACTCACAGTTAAGACTCAAATAATCAGAGTTTCCTAGTGAAGGTGTTACTCTTGTGGTTTTTCTCAAATCAGAGTTCTCATTCATGAAAGTTTCAACCAGTCTTCTGGAATTTGTGTCATTTATGGATTTATTTCCTTTAGGGAGTTTATGTAGTAAGATTGTCCAGATTTTTTCAAAGCAAGGATTTTTACTGATATAAACTAGGGACCATTTTTCATGCTGGAGAGATTAAACCAAGAGCCAAATCTATGTGAGAGTCGAGGAAGAAAAGGGGTGCTTGCCCACACACCCACTTGCTAAGAATAAATCTTCTGATAAATAAAAGTAAACTTTCTGAGGTTCCTACTTCTTTCATCCAAGACTTAATAGACTTCTCAGTGATTCTAAAAGTCCAGATAGCATGAACACTTCTGATACTTTATGCTTTATTTCAGAGTATGGAATTCATACAGCTCTAAGAGTATTATCTTTATACTGTGTTGTAATTATTTGTGTTAAATATTTTTGGGTATTTGTGTGCCTGTTTTGTTCTACTTAAGACCGTCTGAGTTTTTCTTCCCTTACATTTATGGTTTACTGATATACTAGAAATCTAGCTCAGTTTCGATCACCCCCTCAATAAGAGTTTTTAAGTTAAAATTAAATAATGAATTTTTTATCTTAATTATCTCAAACTATGACAAGGGCTAGTTTAGCCAAAGAGCTTTAGTCTTTGGGAATGCAGAATCTCATACAGAAATAAATTACCGAAGGGTGGGCAGCAATACAATGAAACTTTACTAAATAACCCCATAGATGTTTTTAATGGAGTATACTGATCTTGCATCCTCATGGAAAGTTATATTTAAAAGTTTCATACTTTTTCCGATTGTTATGATATACTGATTCCCTTATGGGTTCATCGGCAGATGTTAACTGTTTTTGAACACTCAGAAATCCGTTAGATTAAGTATAACCATCCGGTTGGATGCAAAGTTTAATTTTCAAAGGAAAAAGGATTTCTAATATAATTTATGTAAATTCACGCTGCTTTTTCTTTGAGGAGACATGCAGTATTAAAAATTCCTGTGAAGAGGACACAAAATACATATCCTGCTCTATAAAATTTGATTTTATTATAATATCAAGAGATTTTGATGACATAAGAATACATGTCTTCACACCAAGGCAGGCCATATGGCCAAACAGCACAAAGCAATTCTTCTGCTATAAATGGAAACATTCTCCACTTAAGGATTTCACAGTCCTAAAAATCCCTGGTTGTAAACTGTGCTCTCATAAAGAGACTAATGAGCAAAACTAAATGTGTGAGATAGGGGAAAATATGTGTGCTCTGGGGTAAGAGAAAGGAGGTCGAAATGGAGCCCTCCACTATGATATAAGCCAGAGGACAGACAGGACCTTTCTAGATATTAGATGTTGCTAAAAGTAATGTAATGGACAGCTGTATTCACACCCTCTCTTTTTAATAGAAGCCTGATTTTCCTCATTCCCAGTCCATGTGGTTTGGGTGAGATTGGCACCAACACAGCTCCAAGACTGAGTATGTGATCCAAGGCACACCAACCAGAGTCAATGAAACTCAGTTTTATATTTTGGTTGGAACTACTGGGGAAAAGGCATGCTCTTCCACTTGAATTCTTGGCAAAATAAGACATAATTTTAGAACTACTAACAGTCATTTTATCACCACGAGGTAAGAGCCTGCTCAAAAAATGGAGCCAATACAGAGAAAAGCAGAGCCAAGAGAGAGACTTAACCTTATTGATATAATTTGAGTCCCTGGATTAGACAATGCCTGAAGCCCTAGGCTTTTCAGATATGGAATCAATACATTCCTTTTTTTTTTCTTTCCTTAGGCCAGTTATCAAATAAAAGAAAATACTCTCTAAAGGATTAGTCTAAGATACACTCATGCTTCACACTTTTAAATATTTGAGAAGAGTCAGTACTACAGTCACATAGCTTCTGTTTCAATCTTAAAAATTCTTCTGTTTGCAATAGGGAGAGTCTCCTGCAAGCACCATGCTTTGTGTTAATACCTTATGTTTATTTCTTAATGTGTATATAGTTCTACTAGTTATAGATATATTAGAGTATTCAAGGCCTTCCCCATTCATAGAGATTTCTGGTAGAGAATAAACTTCTTCATAAATAAAGAGAAATGTACATATTAACAGAAATATCAGAATAACCCTTTATAAACCCTCCTAAGTTATTTACTGAAGTAAAGTTATAAATATTAATAAGGAAGAAATTAAATTTTAAAACATGAGACTAGTTATCTTTTTATCCTCATCACCCAGCTCAGTACCTGGAACTTAATAATATTGGTTGAATGAATAAGGAGATGAATAAATGAATGAAAAAAAATTAATGTAAACCATTACCCAACATCTGACTCTTGGATTTTTCCCATATAACACTATTTCTTTGTTGATTCAGTTCTCTATAAGTAAAGTGTAAGGTATAAATTGCTATTTGGAATCCCTATGTGTAATTAGTATGAACCTGGGACATACACTAACACTTTTTCGGATAGCCCCTTTTATGGCTGAAGAAAATACCATGATTTTGGGAGATTTTGCAAATGATACACTTCTCACTGCCAGTAGATAAACAGACTGTCTCCCCCTTATTTTCCTTTTCTTTTCTTTTCTTTTGTTAGTAAGGCTTTTAGCAAAGGAAAGTGAGTGACAAAATCACAGGGCCCAAGTTCCACTTGGAATATTTTAGTAAATATGAGCCTCTAAATTATTTTGATCTTTTCACAGACTTGGAAAATAGGTAATATCCACATAGTTGTCATAGAAATAGAACTTTCTCAGATTATTCTACAGCCATTCATTATGAATCCACAATAAACTGATGGTGTAAATGCTACTATCAACTTTTCAAAAGTGGATTAACCGAGAACCAAGATGGATGATTAACCCACTCATGGCCTGGAGCACAAAGCAACTGGCTTCCATATTTTTTGAGATCACAGAATGGTGGCTGCCATTCCAAACCACAAAGATAAAAAGCAGTGCAAAAGCCCCACTAATAGAATAGGCTTTTAGAGAACTCTCTACCCTCTGGCCATGTCTGGGCTCATGACAGTCTGATTCTTTCCTGTGCTACGATATTTGTGACCAGATTCTCTCAGACATTGGCATGCAGTCATTTCTAAGCTCAGTGACTTATACTAGTGCCTTGAAATTGTATTCAGATTATGAACTTGCTAAGAAGGTTCTATTTTCTCTATGGTACCTGACATAATTGTGGCATTTGATCAATGCAAAATATTTTTCTTATTTCTTTGCAAAATATTAATAAAAAGTGTAACCATTTGAAAGGAAAGAGGATGTGGTCTTGTTATCTTTTTCTGTAGGACCTCCATATCTTGGAAAATGTCATATTAGTTAATTCTCATGATAGCCTTGCCAAAGATATTGGCATGATTTTCCTCATTGAAAGAATAAAGAAACCAAAATTACTATGCCTGAATCACAGAATTTAGAACTGAAAAGATATTCTAAAAATTAGAACTCTAAATTCTCATTCTAAAAATTAGCAATCCGAGCTTCCTCATTTATATCATATATCATTTTTATTCCTATTATCTGCCAAGCACTGCACTAGTACCTGAGGATAAAATAAGAAACACATGAAAATTGGAGGTCAGCGAGGTTACATGACTCGTCTAAAACCACACAGCTACTTTGAGGCTATTTTATAAATAAAGTAAATCAACAATAGGATCTTGTTTTTTGAACAAGACAACCTCAACACTTTCTTTGACTTGACCATACATGTAAAAAATACCCTAACTAGCGTCACTGACGTCACAGAACTTCAACTGAAGCCAACATTTTCTCACGGTCAATCTCAAGTGCTTACTTTCAGACTCTCATTTTTAGAAACAAATGGATGCAAGTTGGGTAAAAGTTTACAGACAGCTCACTTTCAGAAGCATAGGCCAGGTTTCAAGATGAAGAATGCAAAGTGAATTTTTCTTCTGTTATCCTTTTTGATTGACACCATGAAATATTCCAACCATTACAGATAGGACATTAGATTTATCAACCACCCCACGCTGCTCCACCGCTTTAAACTCATTCAAATCGGGTGAAGATTTTCCACATAAACTGCAGTGAACGACCTGGGCTCACCTTCTCACCCCATTACAATCACAACTGCTAATTTATTTCATTTTTCTACTTTTTAGTTTTGAGACAGTGAAATTCATAGCCTTACACTGAACTGTAAGCTCTAGCCTTATAGTACTAAGAAGTAATTTATTATTAACAATTTATTATTATTAATTTATTATTAGATTTATTAATCTAATTAAAATTAGATTTAAAAAGAGCAAGCTTTATTAGGATGTAGACATCTTGAGTGGGACAGAATTTCAGGGTTGATCCCAGTTTGGGAGGGCATTTGACTTCCCTATTTCCTACAAACACACACACGTACACACACACTCACACACACACACAACAGATACACACACACACAAACACAGAAGGACTTTGATCAATACAAATGAAACATTCTTTCTGCTGTCAGCCCAAAAGACAAATTCTTCCTTGGGGAAAATTCTTCACTCCTTTAAGCAAACTCTTTCTACCAGCAAATAAACTAACAAAAGCACTCCTCCCTTTATTCCAGGTAATCAGTTTCAAAACCTAAACAAATACGAGGAGCGAGACACTTTGATATGTAACAACTGTCTTGGGAAAAAACTACAGAAGAAGATGTCAGGATGTCCCGCTTTCTAATTAGAATTATTCACAGCATTAAGTTTTCTTGACTGGATGAAGGCCACTTCAGACCAGAAGGGTTGAAATAAGTCTACTTGGATAGTTTTCAATGAATTTCTGTTGAAAGTTTTTTGATAAAACATGGTGCTGGGGTTAAAACTTTAAGATCTGGAAAGGTTATTCTGGAGATCATCCACCCTGGGTAATGTGGTATCTGGAGACCCGATAAGGTTAATCCAAATTATCCGGGAGATTACCCCTGAGACAGCAAATGGTTCCATAAACATCACCATTGCTATCCCAAGCAGAGGAATGATATGCTTCACTTTTGTTAGCATTTTCAAGGAGACTAAACCTGAAAATGTCAGTGAAATGAAGACTGGAGTTTATAGGCAAAGCTGTCACTGGACCTCTGAATTATGAGGCTAGACTTTCAGTAGCCGCCAAGTTATAGGTCAAGGCTTCTAGGTCAACTTTCACCTCTTTCACAAAACCCATGATGAAATTTCAAAGGCTTTTATGTGAAGTTTTATTAACTTAGGTTAGTTGGAAAGAAAAGGTAGGCAAAGCAAAATGTGAATTTCATTATCTTTGTCCATTGTTTTCTGCCTTTTTTGCTGCCATGCTTGTAGGATCACTCATGGATAATCAATTATTCTGGGCACACAGTGGGAAAGCGGGGTGAAAAGGCTAAGAGGATTCTTAAAACAGGGCATTTTCCACACAATATTCAAGAACTAAAGAACTTAACTTCTTTTTCCTTTTACATTTTCATACTATTAACCTCCAAGCTATTTAAAACTAAGTTGAAATAGTTTAAAATTTTTTCGTAATTATCAAAATGTCATAAGAGTGTAGGGGAAAAATACAAATATACAGATCATAAACTAAAATCCTTTATTACCTGAAACATAGTAGGTGCTCAATAAGTGTTGGTTGGCAATTTCTGCATTAAAAACAAAGCCAAAGTGTAAGTATTAACATGGGCAAATTGTGTTATTTCCATACCCAAGTGACTGTTTATAGATGCAAATAGCTGTTTGGAAAGTGAAAAGTTTAAAGTACATCTAGATACTTGAACATGAAAAGACATTATTATGTGAAAAAAAAGAATCACTGTATTGGTGTAATTTAGAGATTTCTGCTTAACTTTTACTCGTTACCTAATTCTAGCACCAATATGGGCACATTATTCTATAAAGTCCAAAATTATGGTTGTTCCATACATTTCAAACTAAACAAAGACTAAAACAATCCATTTTTTTTTTCCAGCTCCACAGCTATCACCCTAGTACCTGCCTCTAGCATCGCCTGTCAGGACTCCTGCAGTAGTCTCCTAACTGATCTTTCCAAATTCTCACTGTCCCCTTTAAAATCTGCTCAGTTTACACTGAGTGTTGTTGGTTTTTTTTCCAGTATGCAGGTCTGACTACATCACTTTCCCCTGCTTGCAACATTTCAATAGTTCCTTATTCAGACCATGTCTGAATAAAGGCAGGCCGCGCAGCCTCATATTCATGAAAAGCCACAAACTTCAAGTTTGACCCTACCTCCAAATGAGGACATATGTATATACAGTCACAGAGACACACTGCCAGGGTTGGGAGAAGGTGCTCATCATACCACTTCAAAGTGGTGTCCCATTACCACCCTCTACCACCTACAGTATGCTTTCAACTGATCTTTTGTAAGTTCTGTAATTATCTTGTGAACAACCTACTTATACTAAATTGTATTTTTATATACTGAGAGTATTAAAATGAGATCCCTAATTATTAGCTTTTTTTCACATTTCTTCTTTTTTTCATATACCATAAGCCCTGGCTTAAGCTTCTCTCAACAGCTGAGAGGTCCTTTCCAACAAACTTGGGATAACACAAGTGCTTAACATGGCCCATGAGACCCAACCACACTCCTCCTTGCCTCTGAATTCGGGCAACTCTGACCTTCCTTATGCTCTTCAGACAATCCATTCTCCCTCCTGCCACCTGCCTTTGCATCCTCTATGCCCCTGACTGGAATATTCACCTTCCTTCACTCCCCAATGCCCCTGCAGTGTTATCTCCTGCTCATCCTTCAGATCACAGCTCAAGTGCCACTGCCTCCAGGAAGGCTTCCGTGGCTTCTCTTAGTAGATAGATTTCTCCTAATACACATTCTCTCAAGACCATGTTCTTACATCAGTTACACTTATTCTTTTATTTACATGATTCTTAGATTAATATCTGTCTCCCCACCAGATGGAAGTTGTAAGAGAAGAAATATCTTTTCATCTGGTGAGTGGGGGAGGCAATGTGTGTGTGTACACATATTTTCTCTTCACCCAGCACAGCTGGCTGCATTTATTTGTTTTTTTTTAACATTTAATTTTACAGTTTTATTACTGCTTACACTGAATTTATTTGCTTTATCCTATAACATACACAAAACAGTTTCACAATACCAGTTAGTAGTTGGCTGCATTTATTAGAAGCTTAATGGATATTTGTTTAATGAACGAATGTCCTTTTTATCATATGCTGCCTTTAAGAAAATTCTAAACAGATATTAATCATAATCTATGTTTTAAAGAACAATCATATTTAAAGCCTAATCTGTACTGGTCCAATTTATCTGAAACAAATAAACCGAAAAAAAAAAAACTTTTCAAAAAACAGGTATGATACCAGAATATTGCAATACCCCTTCAAAAAAAACATCTCTTTTGCTAGTGACTTCAAGTCTAAAATACAAAACTTTAACCTCAGGTGCACTAATCAGCTAGGCAGGAAAAAAAGCACCAGGCATTTAAGAGACTTTATGGGGTTTTATGCCACAAACAAGATGGACTGAGCCAAAACATTCAGCTGACTCGGTTCTCCACGGCTCTTTAAGCAACTGAGTCTCATGGAAGAAAGGACAGGCATCCATCACTGCTTCTCAGCCATCCAGACATCCTCCAGTGAATCACATCATTGACGTGCTTTGCTTCCCTTCTCACTCCCTTCTCACTTGGTCATGTGGATAGAGGCCAAAGAGAAAATATCTCTCCCACACCACAATCAATCCATCATATCGTATCAGTAGAATGGATAAGTAAGAAAACTAAATTATATACCTAATATAGTTGTAATCTGTATGTAATTGTAATATATATGTACTATGATTACTACAAAAATTCAACTTCCTACATACAAAGGAAAACAACATCTAAATAATGGGAAATAAGAATGATTTGGTTTTGGTCCCAGGAAACCACCCATGCTCCTGGAAAGGCCGTTACGGATCAGTAGTTGAATGGCTTACGTGTTTACAATGCTTACTAAGTGCTAGACACCAGTCTAAGTACTTTCATATATTTTCACTTGGCGAATTCTCACAACAGTCTTATGAAATAAGTATTTTATTATCAACCCCGCTTTACAGGTGAAGAAACTGATGCACAGGGAAGTTAAGTAACTTGCCCGAGATGACACAACTAGCGAGTGGAAGAACTAGCATTGAAACCCAGGCCACCTGGCTCCAGAGTCTATGCCCTTAAAATCATTATACTGGCTCTCAGTAGTTGTTCATCTTGGATTCCACAATCCTAAATTCATCACATCACTCTAAAACATCCAAAATTTCAGGTTTTTTCATACACAACTCACCAACAACTGTTTGAAGCTGCATATATCCATTTTTCTCAGCATTACAGCAAATATTTAAGATGTGGAAGAAAGGCATCCAAGAAAAGAGAAGAAAGCCAAAGTGGAGAAGGCCAGAATTAACTCCTCCAATTTAGTATCATAATCATAATCATAGCTAACATTTTTTGAGCACTGTGCTAAGTGCTTTATCAAATTGTCGCATTTAAACTACACAGTAACACACATAGATCAACAGAACTGAATATTCAGCCCAGAAATAAACTCACATACATATGGTCAATTAATTTATGACAAAGGAGCCAAGAACATATAATGGGGATATACCCCTGGTCCCTGGGGTAAGGACTAACTTAGCACAAGGTAATATGTGCCAATGCTATTTGTGAAATGTATGGTCTTTCTAAATGACTAATGGATTTGTTTGAGTTTTTGCTTAAGTTCTGAATCAAATCCTAGAGCCAGCTGATACCTTAATAATCTGGAGGACAGAATAATGGTATATCAATAAATGGAGGTTCCTCCTTATGACATATGATAGATTATGAAAGATATAAAAACATTTGACATCCCCCCTCCCCTTTTTATGACTTTGTACTTTGCTGCATGTTTCATTCATTTCTAATCAATAAAGAATAATTTGCCAAAAAAAAAACAGGAATGTATATCTCTTCAATAAATGGCGTTGGGAAAACTAGACAGCCACATGCAAAAGAATGAAATTGGACGCTTATCTTACACCATACACAAAAAGTAACTCAAAATGGATTAAAGACTTGAATGTAAGATGTGAAGCCACAAAACTCCCGGAAGAAAACATAGGCAGTAAGCTCCATGACATTAGACTTAGCAATGATTTTTTGGATTTGACACCAGAAGCAAAGGCAACAAAAAACAAAAATTAATAAGTGAGACTACATCAAACTAAAAAGCTTATGCACAGCAAAGGAAACAATCAACAAATGAAAAGGCAACCTACTGAATGGGAGAAAATATGTGTAAATCATATATCTGATAAGGGGATAATATTCAAAGTATACAGAGAACTCATACAACTCAATAGCCAAAAGAAAAAATCCAATTAAAAAATGGGCAGAGAATCTGAGTAGACATTTTTGCAAAGAAGACATACAGATGGCCAACATGAAAAGTATTCAACAGCACTAATCATCAGAGAAGTGCAAATCAAAACCACAATGAGGTATCACTTCACACCTGTTAGAATGGCTATTATCAAAAAGTCAAGAAATAGCAAGTGTTGGGAGAAAATCGAACCCTATGCACTGTTGGTGGGAATGTAAACTGTTGCAGCCACTACAGAAAACAGTACAGAGGTTCCTCAAAAAAATTAAAAGTAGAACTACCATACAATCCAGCAATTCCACTCCTGGCTACTTATCCAAAGAAAATGAAACACTAATTTGCAGCATTATTTATAATGTCCAAGATATGGAGCCAACCTAAATGTCCATTGATGGATGAATGGATAAAGAAAATGTGGTATATATTTTCAATGAGATATTATTCAGCCATAAAAAAGAATGAAATATTGCTATTGCAACAACATGGTTAGAACTGGAGGGCACTATGCTAAGTGAAATAAGTCACTTAGAGAAAGACAAATACCATATGATCTCTCTTATATGGAATCGAAAAACAAACAAACAAACAGAAACAGAACTCATGGACATAGAGAAAAGATAGCCAGAGGTGGGGATGGGGGTGGGTGAAATAGGTGAAGGGGGTCAAAAGGTACAAACTTTCAGTTATAAAATAAAAGTCATGGAGATATAATGTACAGCATGGTGACTACAGTTAATAATACTGTATTGCACCTTTGAAAGTTGCTAAGAGAATAAGTCTTGAAAGTTTTTATCACAAGAAAAATCTTTGTAACAGTGTATGGTGTGGATGTTAACTAGACTTACTGTAGTGATCATTTCACAATATATACAAATATTGAACCGTTATGTTTTATACCTGAAACTAATATAATGTTATATATCAAGTGGATCTAATTTTTTAAATCAATCAATCAACCAACCAACCAACCATACAGTAGCCCAATGAGGCAAAACTGTGTAGTTTCATTTTATAGTTGAAGAAACCTGGAGCTCAGGATAGTTGAGCAACTTTCACAAGGTCACACAGCCAAGTCCAGGACCCACAACAAAAGAACAATTTGATCTTCTAAAGTTCTGCAAAGCCCTCAGAACTTGGGTAAGGCATTTATTCACAAGCAGGAGAAAAAAAAAAAAGGTGAAAACAAAGCAGAGTTATAGAGGTGAGGAGGCTAGATTGAGTAACTGCCAAGAGAATGCCTATGCAGGAAGAGGAAAAGGAGGAGAAAATTTTGATCACCAGCTCATATGAAAAGGGAAATATTGTAAATAAAGTCTACAAAAGGTTAGTTAGGGCAACTTTTTTTTTTTTTTTTTTTTTTTAAAAACATCTTCATTGAAGTATAATTGCTTTACAATGGTGTGTTAGTTTCTGCTTTATAACAAAGTGAATCAGTTATACATATACATATGTTCCCATATCTCTTCCCTCTTGCATCTCCCTCCCTCCCACCCTCCCCATCCCACCCCTCTAGGTGGTCACAAAGCACCGAGCTGATCTCCCTGTGCTATGCGGCTGCTTCCCACTAGCTGTCTATTGTACATCTGGTAGTGTATATATGTCCATGACACTCTCTCACCCTGTCACAGCTCACCCTTCCCCATCCCCATATCCTCAAGTCCATTCTCTAGTAGGTCTGTGTCTTTATTCCCGTCTTGCCACTAGGTTCTTCATGGCCTTTTTTTTTTTTTTCCTTAGATTCCATATATATGTGTTAGCATACTGTATTTGTTTTTCTCTTTCTGACTTACTTCACTCTGTATGACAGACTCTAACTCCATCAACCTCATTACAAATACCTCCATTTCATTTCTTTTTATGGCTGAGTAATATTCCATTGTATATATGTGCCACATCTTCTTTATCCATTCATCCGATGATGGACACTTAGGTTGCTTCCATGTCCTGGCTATTGTAAACAGAGCTGCAATGAACATTTTGGTACATGACTCTTTCTGAATTATGGTTTTCTCAGGGTATATGCCCAGTAGTGGGATTGCTGGGTCGTATGGTAGTTCTATTTTTAGTTTTTTAAGGAACCTCCATACTGTTCTCCATAGTGGCTGTATCAATTTACATTCCCACCAACAGTGCAAGAGTGTTCCCTTTTCTCCACACCCTCTCCAGCATTTATTGTTTCTAGATTTTTTGATGATGGCCATTCTGACCGGTGTGAGATGATATCTCATTGTAGTTTTGATTTGCATTTCTCTAATGATTAATGATGTTGAGCATTCTTTCATGTGTCTGTTGGCAATCTGTATCTCTTCTTTGGAGAAATGTCTATTTAGGTCTTCTGCCCATTTTTGGATTGGGTTGTTTGTTTTTTTGTTATTGAGCTGCATGAGCTGCTTGTAAATCTTGGAGATTAATCCTTTGTCAGTTGCTTCATTTGCAAATATTTTCTCCCATTCTGAGGGTTGTCTTTTGGTCTTGTTTATGGTTTCCTTTGCTGTGCAAAAGCTTTTAAGTTTCCTTAGGTCCCATTTGTTTATTTGTGTTTTTATTTCCATTTCTCTAGGAGTTTGGTCAAAAAGAATCTTGCTGTGATTTATGTCATAGAGTGTTCTGCCTATGTTTTCCTCTAAGAGTTTGATAGTGTCTGGCCTTACACTTAGGTCTTTAATCCATTTTGAGTTTATTTTTGTGTATGGTGTCAGGGAGTGTTCTAATTTCATACTTTTACATGTACCTGTCCAATTTTCCCAGTGTCTTTTCTCCACTGTATATGCTTGCCTCCTTTATCAAAGATAAGGTGACCATATGTGCGTGGGTTTATCTCTGGGCTTTCTATCCTGTTCCATTGATCTATATTTCTGTTTTTGTGCCAGTACCAAACTGTCTTGATTACTGTAGCTTTGTAATATAGTCTGAAGTCAGGGAGCCTGATTCCTCCAGCTCCATTTTTCGTTCTCAAGATTGCTTTGGCTATTCGGGGTCTTTTGTGTTTCCATACAAATTGTGAAATTTTTTGTTCTAGTTCTGTGAAAAATGTAGGGCAACTTTTAAAGAAGTTAGAGATATGATAGTAAACACTCAAATGACAAATATTTGTGGAAAAAAAGGGATATAACAATACAAATAATGATAATAAAATAATAGCAGCGATGATTATGATACTGTTTACTAAGTATAAGATACTATTCTAAGGACTTTACATTTGTCAACTCATTTAATCCTCAAAATCATTCTGAAAGACAAGTACTATTATGAGTCACATTTTACAGGTGAGGAAACTAAGGAACAAAATGTTTAAGTAACTTAACCAAAGTCATATATGAAGCAACTCAGGCAATTTAAGCCAGAACCCATGCTATACTTACTATACTTACTATAATTCCACTGTATTCATAGTGGAAGCCTGAATTAATCTGTTGTATTAGGTGTGTGTATGACTTGTATTTGTGACACCATATGCCAAATTCAGGTTATATGCAATCATTTTCACTGTGCTTTTTTTAATAGTATTTTAAATCTGTATATTTCTTTTTGAAGAAGGGATTATGCTAATTTTCTGTTAAAGTACATTTTAATATGAAACTTTAAAAAACTAGTGAAGAATAAATAGCAAACCATGGGCATAGATCCTAACTCTAATGACAGTTCAAATCCCTGTTATTTATTTTAACTCATAATTTCTTAGCTCTCCATTCTTCTTTCTTTCTTCCTTCCTTTTTGCTCTCCTTCTTTAGTCCAAAACTCATGGGGCAGACCCCATGAGGACAGTAATAGTGGCCTGTAGAAGGATGACATCAGAGCTGGGGAGAAAAGGCAGCCTGAGCAGCTCAGAAAAGGTGCCCCTTGAAGACGGTGTTAGAACCAGGTGGCAGGGGCAGTCTGGCTACACCTGGCAATGACAGCCCATGTGAAGGTGGTATTGGGGAAGAGAAGCAGGGATAGCCTTACAAGGTCAGTAGCTGGCTACATACAAAAGACTGAGCAAATGAGTAAATATATTCATGACAATGGGAGCCATTTTTCTCAATGATTGAGAAGAACCCTATGGTATTGGATTGGAATTGGTGTTATCAGTGTGAAAATATAGTTTCAGAATACATAAATATAGATGTAAAGGAATGTGTGTACTTACGCATATTTTTTTTAGCTCTGGCCTAGGATCAGCAGTGTCCCAATAGCAATGGGCACACCTAGCACCCAGTTCTTGGTTTCTAAATTCTACTGTATACGAAAAGGAGCTAGGGCTTCTTGAAGTAATGGCTGAATCCAGGGCTGGGCAAGGAAAGTACAAGATGGGCCTGAAAGATATTTTGGCACCAAGAGATAAGGAAATGCTAAAACAGCAGAAAAGACACTTCACAAAGACACGGAAGTTAGCTTGAAGGGGCACCTTAGGCCAAATCTGGGCAATTTGAACATCAAAATAATTACAGGAACCTCTCTGGCAGTCTAGTGCTTAAGACTCCACGCTTCCACTGCAGGGGATGTGGGTTCCATCCCTGGTTGGGGAACTAAGATCCCACATGCCACGTGGTGTGGCCAAAAATAATAATAATAATGACAATAACAGATTATAAACCATTGAATAAAATAGGGATCAATGAGTCTACACTGACATAAGTAAATGAATAAATAAATGGGGAGAAAGGAAGCTCTGCTTATAGTATAACACTGACTAATAAATGTAGAAAAATGACGGAATTAGAAAAAACATCACTTAGAAACCATTATAGTAATAATTATATCAAGTATGATACATCAGTGCATGCTAAAACTAGTGAGTGAAGGTGAGGTGAGGAATGGGTATTTATATAGTTTCCTTCTTATTTATGTTTTATTGAAGTATAGTTGATTTACAATGTTGTGTTAGTTTCAGTTGTACAGCAGAGTGATCGTTATATACACATATATATCTACTTTTTTTTCAGATTCTTTTCCCTTATAGGTTATTACAAAATATATAGTTCTCTGTGCTATACAGCAGGTCCTGGTATTTATATAGTTTTGAAGTATTTTCACATAAAACACTTAATTGCAAAGATAACAAAACAACTTTACAGTGGAGATACTATGACAATCAAGTGATCAGAGTTTACACCACCAGCAAGGGGGCAAATCAACATCGTGTGCCATCCAATTGGAATGCAGTGATAAAACACATCATCACTTCTGTAATATTATTGCCAAAAACTGCATAATCTGACCGTGAGGAAACTTTTGAAAAACTGAAATTCAGGGACAGTCTACAAAGTGACTGATCTGTGGCCATAAAATAGTCAAGGATATGAAACTCAAAGGAAGACTGAGGAACTGCTCCAGACTGACAGAATCTAGAGAGAGGTGACCACTGGTTGCAGGGAGTGATCCTGGATCCTTATGCTATAAAGGACATCAAGGGGACAGTTGGGGATACTTGAATGGGGTCTCTAGGTGAAGAGTATACAGGAGATTTTTGTGCTTTTCTTGCAATTTTTCTTTAAGCTTGAAATTATTACCAAATAAATTGTTTCTTAAAAATCTCAAATAGATGAAGAAATAATGTTGAATATGATACAGCGTAAAACCATATTGTGATTTGTACTTTAACCAGGAAGTTCATGGAAATCTGATGAAGTATTTCTTTATTAAAGTAAATGCTTAATAACCTATAATGGAAAAGAATCTGAAAAAGAATATACATATATTGAAATATTGCAAATCAACTATACTTCATTTTTAAAAAAAGTAAATGCTTCAATATGCAAAACTATTTATTTTTAATTGTATCTTTATTAAAAGTTGAAAAATCGAGGGAGTGAACTGATGAGGATGATTATAATTTTTGTGACTTTCTGTTTGAATAAAAAAAAAATGTGATGTAAATTTATGTAAAAAGAACTTAATGTAAAACAATGCCACTCTTCTCACATAAATAAATAAATAAATAAAAATTTGAAAAATCACCCAGTCCTTCCTTACACAGTTGGAAACTAAGGCCCAGAAAATAAAGATTAATGATATGATTTTATCAGGCTTACAGAATATTATACATAGATAACATTTCCTTTTTAAAAAATCTGAGGTTGTTCTTTTATATCTTAAGATTATTAAAGTAAAAGCCTGCTTTTCACAGATCACGTAATATCTTGAGTAATTTTTGTAAAGGATAGACATAATGATACACATTTTTCAGTTACTGACCTGCCCAAAACTCTGTGAATTTACTCAAATTTTTTTTACTCATATAAAAGTCTTTAATTAATCTTTCATTAGAAATGACTGTTCTTTTAAGACTTTGTTCCTCAAATTTCACAGAGATTGAAAGAGCTTATAGATGAACTTAAAAACAGATTTGAGGTACAAATGGGTTCCATAGATACTGCAGTAAACATTGGGAATTTCTCCTTAACCTTCATTCCAGTCTAAATGATTCCAGTCAAGCATACTGATTCCTATCCCCTTGCCAGTAGTTGGTTCAAAGATGCATAGGCCTCTCAGGGTTTGGGGTATAGAAGTGAGTCTTTTTTCAGTTTCATTAGGTCCCATTTGTTTATTTTTGTTTTTACTTCCATTTCTCTAGGAGGCGGGTCAAAAAAGATCTTGCTGTGATTTAGGTCAAAGAGCGTTCTTCCTATGTTTTCCTCTAAGAGTTTTATAGTGTCCAGCCTTACCTTTAGGTCTTTAATCCATTTTGAGTTTCTTTTTGTGTATGGTGTTAGGGTGTGTTCTAATTTCATTCTTTTACATGTAGCTGTCCAGTTTTCCCAGCACCACTTGTTGAAGAGGCTGTCTTTTCTTCATTGTATATCCTTGCCTCCTTTGTCATAGATGATACAGACACTATGGAGAACAGTATGGAGGTGCCTTAAAAAACTAAAAATAGAATTACCATATGATCCAGCAATCCCACTACT